>NC_052344.1:8900167-8932667 GCF_016432855.1 Salvelinus namaycush
GCCGTTGGTGCAGGGTTGAAAATAGAGCTCTGGCGTGATGCCCCAACAGGAAGTGTGTTAACTGTCACTTCCTGTTTGGAGTTGTGCAAAACTGCTAGACATCCTCTTTTACACACTATTCCCATCTCTCTCCCCCTCTCTTTTTCCTCTCTCTCTCTGACGCACCATGCTCCTCTCCTCCCCTTTCATCTCCCCCTCTCTAAGAATCCATCTTTCTGTATCTATTTCCTGTTTCAACTCCGTTTCAATTCTTCCTTGTGGATGTAATAATACACCGTATTCTTCTAATGAATAGAATAACCTATTTGACAGATGATGACTATAGGACAGGCGAGTACACAAGGACATCTATCTGAATGAGAAAACATTGCCAACATTCATCATAGTAAAAGATGTAGGAGTACATGCCATAGAAATCCAATATTTCAATCCGTTGGTAAATGGCAACCATTCTCCAATGGGCTGACCATTTGAACCTAGAACGGCAATCAGTCACAAGAATTCTTTGTACTTGGTTTCCCTTCAATTTGTCCTGATGTCCTCTCTCTCCTCCATCTCTCTCTGTTTCCCTCTCTTTCTATTTCTCTGTCTCCTTTCATCTCAGTCTCTCTCGCTGTCTCTCTGTATGTCTCGCTGTTTATCTTTCTCCCACTCTCTCTCCAT
The DNA here is from genome assembly GCF_016432855.1 of Salvelinus namaycush. Classification (NCBI taxonomy): domain Eukaryota; kingdom Metazoa; phylum Chordata; class Actinopteri; order Salmoniformes; family Salmonidae; genus Salvelinus; species Salvelinus namaycush. The sequence goes on from NC_052344.1 coordinate 8,900,831, forward strand.
CTCTCTTTCTGTCACTCGTTCTTTTCCCCCTCTCTGGCGGAGCGGTCAATTGTGAGATAGGTCAGAGGCCAGATGGAGTTGCAGCCAATTAAAGCCCTGCGGGTCGACACAACCCGTCCCAAACAGGAAGCAATCTCCGACCCATCTGTGTGCTCACACCCCCGGGGCACACTCACCAATAACTTTATGTGTGTGTGTGATATACATTTCAGTGTATATCACACCCTCTAATTTGGCAGTAGTATCATCTGTGTGTGTGTGTGTATGCATCTGTGTTTGTCTCTGTGTACATATGTGTGTGTTCTCAGCCCTAGAGCACGGTTGCCAATAACAGAACCCCCCACCCCTCCAAGCCCCCACCTCATCCCCCATCCCCCCGTCCCTGTCCGTGTGCCTGTGGTAGAGAGCAGAGGTGTCAGCCAGTGTTGTGGTCCCTGCCTCACTGAAGCTCTACAGCGGACCAGAGGTCAGTAATCGGATCACATTCCATCTCCCAGAGTGCCGCTGGGCTGGCTGAGGTAGGGACGGAGGGCAGAGCTCTGTGTTGTTGTGGTGCTGATGGAACATGGGGATCACTGCGTCCGCCTCGGTATGCATTCTTGTGGGGGTGGGAATGAAAAGTGTGTGTCTGTGTCAGGGGCGTAGGCCAGACCCACCAGTCAGATTGAGCAAAAAAAAAAGAATGTTTAATGCTTTTTACTTGTCAGTGTTCTAAATGGGACATTATTCATATTTTTACCTAAACATGCAAACACAATCAAATAGAATTCATAGCAAGCTGTGCACTGGGTTAGTAAGATTTGATTAAATATAACATAACAGATGAACTGGGATGATACTCAGTCTGGGTTGCCAAAAATAACTAACTGAAAGCCACACCCCCAATAAGTCATGAATATGACCTCATTGAGGGCTATGTCACTGTGCTTCTATGGCTATATATGCACCATTTCCCTATGCTTCTATGGCTATATATGCACCATTTCCCTATGCTTCTATGGCTATATATGCACCATTTCCCTGTGCTTCTATGGCTATATATGCACCATTTCCCTATGCTTCTATGGCTATATATGCACCATTTCCCTATGCTTCTATGGCTATATATGCACCATTTCCCTATGCTTCTATGACTATATATGCACCATTTCCCTGTGCTTCTATGGCTATATATGCACCATTTCCCTATGCTTCTATGGCTATATATGCACCATTTCCCTGTGCTTCTATGGCTATATATGCACCATTTCCCTGTGCTTCTATGGCTATATATGCACCATTTCCCTGTGCTTCTATGGCTATATATGCACCATTTCCCTGTGCTTCTATGGCTATATATGCACCATTTCCCTGTGCTTCTATGGCTATATATGCACCATTTCCCTGTGCTTCTATGGCTATATATACACCATTTCCCTGTGCTTCTATGGCTATATATGCACCATTTCCCTGTGCTTCTATGGCTATATATGCACCATTTCCCTCTGCTTCTATGGCTATATATGCACCATTTCCCTGTGCTTCTATGGCTATATATGCACCATTTCCCTGTGCTTCTATGGCTATATATGCACCATGCCACTGCCTACTTTATTTGTTCATTTAGCAAACAAAACAGTGCCTTTATTGCAGTTAACACGCCTATATTTGAGCTTTAATTAGCTTTAAAAATGCAAAATTCTCCCAGCGTCATGGCAAAATGTGTAGAATTGCAGGAAATTAGCTTTAAAACAGCAACATTTCCTCTCAGCCTCATGGCAAAATGTGTAGAATAGCATGAGATAAGCTATACAACTGCACATTTTGGGGGGGGCAACCTACATTTCGGCACACCCACCCACCAGTGAAATTCTGGCTACGCCACTGGTCTGTGTGCCTGTGTGTGTGTGTGTGTACATGTCTGTATCTGTCTGTTTGGTGGTAGGGATGAAAGGTGTGTGTGTGTGTGTGTTTACTGGGGGAAGTGTTGCCTCAGGGTATTACCCCATAAAGCCACTGTTGTGCTGTTGTGCTATTCCTACTGAACTGTAGGTACCGTTGTGTTCTCTCTACATTTCTATACTGTATATCTACAATGCTTTTATAAGCAGAGATGATATGTGTATCGGACATTCTGCTTTGATTGAAGCTCATATTCAATGACAGACGGTCACACGGACTTAATCCTATGCTCCCTGGCATCCCTGAAGTGGCTATTTCACTCTTTTCTAGAAGGAGAAACCGACGGCAATTCAAAATGAAGTCATTATACAGTATATGGGAAGTAATATCTTCTCATGTCTGTCACTGTGTATATGTATGTGTGTGAGAGAGAGGGGGAAACCAGAAGTCTTTCTCAGGCACGGGCAGGCTGTTGAAGTTCAGGTGGAGGCCAGAGAGGAGACAACAGTTATGAATATTCAATCAAAACCTGCCCGAGGACTCATCCTGCCATTTCTTCTATTGTCTACAGCCAAACAGCTCAAACATGGCTTAGCGCTCTCTGACGGAGGAAACATCTACTTGTGAGGGGTGTCCACCAGATATTTTCCCAGTACAACAAGCCACTGTTATTTATAAGGCAATAACGAGAATTCCAGCGATTCATTTTGACAGGCATAAGCATGTGATGTCATGACGCTGTCGGTTCTATTCGCAACAGTAAGCAATGTTTGGCAGTGGCAGTGCTATGACAACAGAACGTGCAATATTCCACCCAGGTATTTAATATGGATATTCTATATCTGTCAACAGCAACCGCATCAACTCTCTTCAGAGAGGAAGGGAGAGGGAGGTAGGAAGGGGGGGAGGGTGGGGGAAGGAGAGATAGAGAGAACTGGAGAACAAATTTGGCTGGGCTCCAAGGAAAGCCGTTGAATATCTTGTGACAACCAGTGTGAGTGTCTTCGGTCATCGCAATGTGTTAATAATAAAGCTTGAGAAAACAGACACAGGCACACGCTCCCTCCTGAAGAATACGATCATCTGTTTCTCATTGTCGAGGAATCTTCTGAGCCGCCTCCGTCGTCCTATCCTCCTCCCTCCTTCCCTTCCGTTTATGGGATCAGGAACAGAGAGGCACGTGGCCAAGGATAGTGTATGGGGTGAGTGGGTGAGGAGGTGGTGGGGTGAGGTTGGAGTCAAAGCCGTAGGCGGGACAAGGCGAGAGCCGTCAGGTGCCCAGGGTTCAAAGAGCAGACACAGCAACACCAACTCAGCCTTAATATAGACTACATTACGTACAGTGACCAGCAGAAAACAATCACCACTGTATTATGTTCAGAACTAGAATAGCTACCACACATCAGGATTCTGCAGTATAGACAATACATGGATAATGGAGGGATTGAAACTAAGGATACACTCTGGGATCTTAAGCACAACAAATTCTAAACATACAGTGTCTCACAAATTGGATTTGTAACATATGACACGAATCGCAAAATTCATGACAGATCACTGTAACGTTCGTCTTGTGGTGATTGAACGGACCAAGGCGCAGCGGGTGATGAATACATACTGAATTTATTTAACAGACGAAACACTGACAAAACACTAGAACAAACTACAAAACAATAAACGAAGGCAACAGACCTGAAACAAACGAACTTACATATAGACGAAGAACGCACGAACAGGAACAGACTACCTAAAATGAACGAACAAACGAAACAGTCCCATGTGGTAAACACAGACACAGGAACAATCACCCACAAACAAACAGTGAGAACAACCTACCTTAATATGGCTCTCAATCAGAGGAAACGTCAAACACCTGCCTCTAATTGAGAACCATACCAGGCAAACCATTAACCCAACATAGAAAACACATAACATAGACTACCCACCCCAACTCACGCCCTGACCAATTAAACACATACAAAACAACAGAAAACAGGTCAGGAACGTGACAGAACCCCCCCCTCAAGGTGCGAACTCCGGGCGCACCCCTAAAACTCAAGGGGAGGGTCTGGGTGGGCATCTGTCCGCGGTGGCGGCTCCGGCGGTGGACGAGGACACCACTCCACTACTGTCTTTGTCCCCCTCCTTAGCGTCCTTTGAGTGGCGACCCTCGCCCCCGACCATGGTCCAGGAACCTTCACCAACGCCCCTCTAAAATAGAGGAGACAACTCAGGACAGAGAGGTAGCTCAGGACAAAGAGGTAGCGCAGGACAAAGAGGTAGCTCAGGACAGAGGGACAACTCAGGACGAATGGCAGCTCCGGACTGAATGGCAGCTCCGGACTGAATGGCAGCTCCGGACTGAATGGCAGCTCCGGACTGAATGGCAGCTCATGACTGGAGGGCAGCTCCGGACTGAATGGCCGCTCCGGACTGAATGGCAGCTCATGACTGGAGGGCAGCTCATGACTGGAGGGCAGCTCATGACTGTAGGGCAGCTCATGACTGGAGGGCAGCTCATGACTGGAGGGCAGCTCATGACTGGAGGGCAGCTCATGACTGTAGGGCAGCTCATGACTGGAGGGCAGCTCATGACTGGAGGGCAGCTCATGACTGGAGGGCAGCTCATGACTGTAGGGCAGCTCTGGCAGCTCCTGACTGGCTGGCGGCTCTGGCAGCTCCTGACTGGCTGGCGGCTCTGGCAGCTCCTGACTGGCTGGCGGCTCTGGCAGCTCCTGACTGGCTGGCGTCTCTGGCAGCTCCTGACTGGCTGGCGTCTCTGGCAGCTCCTGACTGGCTGGCGGCTCTGGCAGCTCCTGACTGGCTGGCGGCTCTGGCAGCTCCTGACTGGCTGGCGGCTCTGGCAGCTCCTGACTGACGGACGGCTCTAGCGGCTCCTGACTGACGGACGGCTCTAATGGCTCGGGACAGACGGGCGGCTCTAATGGCTCGTGGCAGACGGATGACTCAGATGGCGCTGGGCAGACAGATGGCTCAGATGGCGCTAGGCAGACAGATGGCTCAGACGGCGCTGGGCAGACGGATGGCTCAGATGGCGCTGGGCAGACGGATGGCTCAGACGGCGCTGGGCAGACGGATGGCTCAGACGGCGCTGGGCAGACGAGCAGTGCAGGCGGCGTTGGGCAGACGGACGACTCTGACCCGCTGAGGCGCACAGTAGGCCTGGTGCGTGGTGCCGGAACTGGTGGTACCGGACTGGAGACACGCACCTCAAGGCTAGTGCGGGGAGCAGGAACAGGGCACACTGGACTCTCGATGCGCACTATAGGCCTGGTGCGTGGTACCGGCACTGGTGGTACCGGGCTGAGGGCACGCACCTCAGGGCGAGTGCGGGGAGAAGGAATAGTGCGTACAGGGCTCTGAGGACGCACAGGAGGCTTGGTGCGTGGTGCCGGAACTGGAGGCACTGGGCTGGAGACACGCACCACAGGGAGAGTGCGTGGAGGAGGAACAGGGCTCTGGAGACGCACTGGAAGCCTGGTGCGTGGTGTAGGCACTGGTGGTACTGGGCTGGGGCCACGCACCATAAGGCGAGTGCGGGGTGCTGGAACTGGAGGTACTGGGCTGGGGCGGGAAGGTGGCGCCGGATATACCGGACCGTGAAGGCGTACTGGCTCCCTTGAGCACTGAGCCTGCCCAACCTTACCTGGTTGAATGCTCCCCGTAGCCCGTCCAGTGCGGGGAGGTGGAATAACCCGCACTGGGCTGTGTTGGCGAACCGGGGACACCATGCGTAAGGCTGGTGCCATGTACACCGGCCCGAGGAGACGTACTGGAGGCCAGATATGTAGAGCCGGCTTCATGGCACTTGGCTCAATGCTCAATCTAGCCCGGCTAGTGCGGGGAGGTGGAATAACCCGCACCGGGCTATGAACACGTACAGGAGACACCATGCGCTCTACTGCGTAACACGGTGTCTTCCCGTACTCTCGCTCTCCACGGTAAGCATGGGAAGTGGGCGCAGGTTTCCTACCTGCCCTCGCCACACTACCCTTTAGCCCCCCCCCAAGACATTTTTGGGTGAGCCTCTCGGGCTTCCAGCCGCTCTGACCTGCTAGCGCCTCATAATGCCGCCTCTCTGCTTTAGATGCCTCCAGCTCCGCTTTTGGGCGGCGACACTCCTCTGGCTCTGCCCAGGGTCCTTCTCCGTCCAGAATCTCCTCCCATGTCCATTCCTCCTTGAACCACTGCTGCTGTCGCTGTTGCCCGTTAACCCGCTGCTTGATCCGGGTTTGGTGGGTGATTCTGTAACGTTCGTCTTGTGGTGATTGAACGGACCAAGGCGCAGCGGGTGATGAATACATACTGAATTTATTTAACAGACGAAACACTGACAAAACACTAGAACAAACTACAAAACAATAAACGAAGGCAACAGACCTGAAACAAACGAACTTACATATAGACGAAGAACGCACGAACAGGAACAGACTACCTAAAATGAACGAACAAACGAAACAGTCCCATGTGGTATACACAGACACAGGAACAATCACCCACAAACAAACAGTGAGAACAACCTACCTTAATATGGCTCTCAATCAGAGGAAACGACCCACACCTGCCTCTAATTGAGAACCATACCAGGCAAACCATTAACCCAACATAGAAAACACATAACATAGACTACCCACCCCAACTGACGCCCTGACCAATTAAACACATACAAAACAACAGAAAACAGGTCAGGAACGTGACAATCACACATAAAAACGGGGACCCGTTTTGGCTCGTGAGCCCAAAAATTGGGAAATTATACAAAAGTTGGTGAAATTATACAAAAGTTAGAGAGTGCATCTTTAACCTATATGACCTGTGCTTTACGCCAGGTTTCATATCTTATTCATTTACATATACTGTATCAAACCAAAAATAATGGGACCAAAACTCAGCACCATTCTGCCAAATGTTCTTAGATAAAACGCATCTGACCTTGTCTTACCAGTTACTGTTTCTCAGGATAAACTCACAGTGAAACATCTTAAGGAAATAAAGCCTTGAAACATCTTTACACATGTTTACTGAGAGCATCTGAGCTCCTAAAAAGCCCACTCACAGCCACTCACACACAGCCATCTAGGCCAAACTGAAGAGAGGAACTAACAATAGGTTGTTTGGGAGGAGGAAAATGACAAGACACAGAAGAAGACAAGAGTTTAGGAAAATTGGGCCATGGAGCTTAGAGGAAGAGAGAGAGAGAGTGACAGGCAGAGAGGGAAAAACAGACAGAGAGAGAGAGAGAGAGAGAGAGAGAGAGACAGGCAGAGAGGGAAAAACAGACAGAGAGAGAGAGAGAGAGACAGAAAGAGAGAAAGATTTAGAGAGAGAAAGGGAGAGAGGGAGCCCTGGATGACTCAAACTAGGTAATAAAACAGTGTTGAGTAGCGTTAAAGCCTAACCTTATGAAGTTTATGTCCCCCAAACATTTAGTGGGATGTTACCAAATCCACAAACTGCCTTCGATGCCATTAGTGTTAACTAATGCAGGCTAGGACTACAGCTAGAAGAGCTTGAAGAAACAGAGGCGGGGGCCTGGAGGGGAGAGAGAGAGAGGAAACGAGTAAGAGAGGGGAGAGAGAGAGAAGAGGAATAAAGAGACAGGATGAAAAGAGGAGAGTGGTAAAGAAGAGTCATGTTTCATCATGTTCAGTCTTGTCTCAGTTTTTGGGGAAAGAGGGTGAGAAGAAGAGGGATGGAAACATCTGTTACAACCCCACCTCTCTCCATCTCCCTTCCCTCCTCTCTCCTCTCTCTCTCTTTCTCTCAAAACAACACCCGTGCCTCCCGTACCCTGCCTCCACCACCCCTCCCCCACACTGTCATTTGATTGATGTATGTAACATATGTGATGTGTGTGTGTACATGTCAGCACCGTCTATTGGGAATTGTTTATTAATAATAAAGAGAAAATGGAAAAACAAAATGAATACTGCGGGACACAAACCACAAACTATTTGATGCTCTGTGTAGTTCACAGAGCATCCACTGCTTCGAGGTCAGATCCAATGCCCTGAGCCATCCACAGGAAACCGGAACCCTCTCCCTGCTTCTGATCCAGAGTCAGTTCATCAAATATTAATTTGCTCTGTGGTGTGTGGTATTCCTGGGAGCGTAGCCCGGCCGAATACAATTACATGCAATAAACAGCAGTTCTCTGCTTTAATCACGAGATCAACGTTTACATGATTAATGTAATAAAGTCCAATCTCATATCGCTGTTATGAACTCAAGCAGAGAGTGTGGTGGAGAATGTTATGATTATGCACATGATTATGTTGATTCATCTCTTGTTATTACCTCTGTTCATTTCATTGCCATTATCTGGGGCCTTGTGGTTTTTATTGACGGCGACAGCGTGTGATATACTGTCACATGGAAGGGATGAGGAGGAGGTCGGCACGGATTTGGAACGGGTCAGAAGCGGGTTCGACTCGTTTCACAACCTGGTTTCACAACCTGGTTTCACAGTCGACATCAAATCGTGTGTTTTTAGTCATGTACACAGTTTACAGCAGGTAGACAAGGTGAAATGCTTACCTGCTAACTCCCTCAACATTGCAGTACAATAATCAATATCAATACTAATCAAAATTTTAATCAAAATAACAGGTCATTAGAAGACGGTAATGTGCATAGTAATAAACTACAGAATAGTATAAATAGTATAGATTATGAATGTGCTATGTCAAGTATGAATTTATTTACAAATATAGAGTGGATAGTGTCTTGGTCGCGCAGTAAAAATATAATATGCTAGAGGTGTGTATGTGTGTGTGTGTGTGTGTGTGTGTGTGTGTGTGTGTGTGTGTGTGTGTGTGTGTGTGTGTGTGTGTGTGTGTGTGTGTGTGATAGAATAGCTGTGACTCCAAAGAGAGAGAGAGAGGGAGTGTGTTGGGACTACTAGATTGAGCTCGAAGGTTCAAACATGTATCAAAGGACACATAGCTGGAAAATAAATGCTACGAACTGAAAGCACGTATATCTTAACAACTGGACATTAAAAACTGTAATATCTTATGTTTCACCGAGTCATGGCTGAACGACGACATTAAGAACAGACAGCTGGCGGGTTATAGACTCTATTGGCAGAACAGAACAGCAACCTCTGGTAAGACACACTATGCATATTTGTAAACAATAGCTGGTGCATGATATCTAAGGAAGTCTCAGGGTTTTTGCTGCCTGAGGTAGAGTATCTCATGATAAGCTGTAGACCACACTATCTACCTAGAGAGTTTTCATCTGTATTTTTCGTAGCTGTCTATATACCACCACAGACCGAGGCTGGCACTAAAACCGCACTCAATGAGCTGTATTCCACCATAAGCAAACAGGAAAACGCTCATCCAGAGGCGGCGCTCCTAGTGGCTGGGGACTTTAATGCAGGGAAACTTAAATCAGTTCACCTAATTTCTATCAGCATGTTAAATGTTAAAAATTCTAGACCACCTTTACTCCAAACACAAAGCTCTCCTTCATCCTCCATTTGGCAAATCTGACCATAACTCTATCCTCCTGCTTATGAGCCAAAATTATAGCAGGGAGCATAAAAAAGGTCTATAAAAAAGTGGTCACATGAAGCAGATGCTAAACTAGAGGACTGTTTTGCTAGCACAGTCTGGAATATGTTTCCCGGGACTCTTCCGATGGCATTGAGGAGTACACCACATCAGTTACTGGCTTTATCAATAAGTGCATCGAGGACGTCGCCCCGACAAATCAAAGTATATTTGTCACGTGCGCCGAATACAACAGGTGTAGACCTTACAGTTAAATGCGTACTTACAAGCTCTAAACAATAGTGCAAAAAAGGTATTCGGTGAACAATAGGTAAGTACAGAAATAAAAACAACAGTAAAAAGACAGTGAAAAACAGTAGCGAGGCTATAACAGTAGCGAGGCTACATACAGACACCGGTTAGTCAGGCTGATTGAGGTAGTATGTACATGTAGATATGGTTAAAGTGACTATGCATATATGATGAACAGAGAGTAGCAGTAGTGTTAAAGAGGGGTTGGTGGGTGGCGGGACACAATGCAGATAACCCGGTTAGCCAATGTGCGGGAGCACTGGTTGGTCGGGCCAATTGAGTTAGTATGTACATATGTACATGAATGTATAGTTAAAGCGACTATGCATATATGAAAAACAGAGAGTAGCAGCAGTGTAAAAAAGAGGGGTTGGGGGGCACACAATGCAAATAGTCCGGGTAGCCATTTGATTACCTGTTCAGGAGTCTTATGGCTTGGGGGTAAAAACTGTTGAGAAGCCTTTTTGTCCTAGGCTTGGCACTCCGGTACCGCTTGCCATGTGGTAATAAACTGTACGTGCCATGCTGTAGGAACACAATGACTGTACGTACATACCCCAACGAGAAGCCATGGATTACAGGCAACAATCGCACTGAGCTAAACGGTAGAGCCGCCGCTTTCAAGGAGTGGGACGCTAACCCGGAAGCTTATAAGAAATCCCGCTATGCCCTCCGACGAACCATCAAACAGGCAAAGTGTCAATACAGGACTAAGATCAAATCGTACTACACCGGCTCCGACGCTCGTCGGATGTGGCAGGGCTTGCAAACTATTACAGACTACAAAGGGAAGCACAGCCGAGAACTGCCCAGTGACACGAGCCTACCAGACGAGCTAAATAACTTCTATGCTCGCTTCAATGCTAGTAACACTGAAACATGCAGCTGTTCCGGACGACTGTATGATCACGCTCTCCGCAGCCGATGTGAGTAAGACCTTTAAACAGGTCAACATTCACAAGGCCGCAGGGCCAGATGGATTACCAGGACGTGCGATGCATGTGCTGACCAACTGGCAAGTATCTTCACTGACATTTTCAACCTGTCCCTGTCTGAGTCTGTAATACCAACATGTTTCAAGCAGACCACCATAGTCCCTGTGCCCAAGAACACTAAGGTAACCTGCCTAAATGACTACCGACCCGTAGCACTCACGTCTATAGTCATGAAATGCTTTGAAGGGCTGGTCATGGCTCACATCAACACCATTATCCCAGACACCCTAGACCCTCTCCAATTTGCATACCGCACCAACAGATCCACAGATGATGCAATCTCTATTGCACTCCACACTGCCCTTTCCCACCTGGACAATAGGAACACCTATGTGAGAATGCTATTTATTGACTGTAGCTCAGCGTTCCATAGTGCCCTCAAAGCTCATCAATAAGCTAAGGACCCTGGGACTAAACACTTCCCTCTGCAACTGGATCCTGGATTTCCTGACGGGCCGCCCCCAGGTGGTAAGGGTAGGTAATGACACATCCGCCATGCTGATCCTCAAAATGGGGGCCCCTTAGGGGTGCGTGCTCAGTCCTCTCCTGTACTCCCTGTTCACTCATGACTGCACGGCCAGGCACAACTCCAACACCATCATTACGTTTGCTGATGACACAACAGTGGTAGGCCTGATCACTGACAACGATGAGACAGCCTATAGGGAGGAGGTCAGAGACCTGACCGTGTGGTGCAAGGACAACAACCTCTCCCTCAACGTGATCAAGACAAAGGAGATGATTGTGGACTACAGGAAAAGGAGGACCGAGCACGCCCCCATTCTCATCGATGGGGCTGTAGTGGAGCAGGTTGAGAGCGTCAAGTTCCTTGGTGTCCACATCACCAACAAACTATCATGGTCCAAGCACACCAAGACAGTCATGAAGAGGGCACGACAAAACCTATTCCCCCTCAGAAGACTGAAAAGATTTGGCATGGGTCCACAGATCCTCAAAAGGTTTTACAGCTGCACCATCAAGAGCATCCTGACTGGTTGCATCACTGCCTGGTATGACAACTGCTCGGCCTCCGACCGCAAGGCACTACAGAGGGTAGTGTGTACGGCCCAGTACATCATCGGGGCCAAGCTTCCTGCCATCCAGGACGTCTATACCAGGCGGTGTCAGAGGAAGGCCCTAAAAACTGTCAAAGACTCCAGCCACCCTAGTCATAGACTGTTCTCTCTGCTACCGCATGGCAAGCGGTACCGGAGCGCCAAGTCTAGGCTTCTAAACAGCTTCTACCCCCAAACCATAAGACTCCTGAACAGCTAATCAATTGGCCCCCCGCACATTGACACATTGACTCTGTACCTGTACCCCCTGTATTCAACCCCGCGATTGTTATTTACTGCTGCTCTTTAATTATTTGTAATTCTTATCTCTTACTTTTTTTAGTGATTTTCTTAAAACTGCATTGTTGGTTAAGGACTTGTAAGTAAGCATTTCACTGTAAGGTCTACACCTGTTGTATTCGGTGCATGTGACAAATAATATTGGATTAGATTTGATTTGATTTAGGTTTTAACACAATGTTCAGGCTACTGAACAACAGAGCCATGCCATTCACTAGAAATACATTAGATGGAATGGACACAAGTAGTACACCCATGTCTAGCTACTAGAAATACAATGAATAGAATGGATAATACCAGTGGAAGCATTGTTAGAAGAATGCCAGCCATATATTCCCATCACTGAACAGTTTCCCCCAATTCTTATTCCCTCATGGCCGAATCCCAAACCTCTCCCAGATATACTGCCTACTGTTCTCAACTCCTTTCTACACCAGTGTTAACAGGTAGTGGATAGGAAATGGTTTGGGATTTCCAGCTGCTTAATCAGTCTCTGTCTGTTTATTACATTTCTACACCAAAAGAACAATTCACTGGCATCAGACAGAGAGAGGACGAACAGCACAACCTTGTTGGAGAGGCAGAGGTGGATCTGATCTAATCAAAAACATTTCTCTCTCCATGGATAAAATAACACACATCTGATTAAGGTGGAATCAGTTAGCTATGGACAACATGGGGCTTTATGGTCACTCACACTGGGTCTATGAACTCTATGCCGTCTCTCTTCAAACGCTCTCTCTCTCTCTCTCTCTCTCTCTCTCTCTCTCTCTCTCTCTCTCTGTAATCAGTGTGAGTGGGTGAGTGTATGGTGGCTATGTGAGGTGAGCACCTCTTATGAAGGGCTTTACTCTGATGATCAGCCTGACTGACTGCTGCTTGAGTCACTGCCCTGGACCCTGTAACAAGTCCCCCCCGAACCTCAGATTTACTACCCCACCCCCCATACAGTTCCCCCTTCACTGACACCACCTCCCCGGGCGCCGATGACGTGGATGTCAATTAAAGGCAGCCGGACCTCGTTGATTCAGAGGGGTTGGGTTAGTTGAATGCATTCAGTTGTACAACTGATTAGGTATCCCCCTTTCTCTTTCCTTTCCTCACACTTAGCTGGTCTAATGTGTTGAGAAGGCCTGTGTTGGTCTCAAATGATTTACAATCAGTCAATCAGTTATTCTCTCCTCCCCTCCTCCCCTCATATAAATAGGAAGGGTATTTTCAGGATTGAGGCCTTGTCCACGATTCATCCATTTTCCCTTTCCATAATTCCTCCTATCACCCTCTACCCTTCTGAGCAAAGTTTTCGCCCTCTCTCTTTGTGTCCACATTTCTCTCCTTTCCCATTTTAGCCTTCAAGAGCTTGGTTATAAGGATATTTCTGGATTTTTGTCCAAATTGATTTATTGACATAGCTTTGTTCTGTTCAATGTTCTCTACCTATATAGTACTCTTAAGTTCAAAAGAATATAAGATAAAAATGATAAGATAAGATAAAAACTATTCAAACCAATGAGGGTTCGGAACTTTAATTATCTCAGAATCATCTTTATGCCCCAAGCTCCCAAGCTCTCGCCCTATCTCTTCATCTTCCCTTCTCTCCCCCCTCCTCCCTTTGGTTCCATCCCTATCTCTTCATCTTCCCTTCTCTCCCCCCTCCTCCCTTTGGTTCTATCCCTATCTCTTCACCTTCCCTTCTCTCCCTCCTCCTCCCTTTGGTTCTATCCCTATCTCTTCACCTTCCCTTCTCTCCCCCTCCTCCCTTTGGTTCCATCCCTATCTCTTCATCTTCCCTTCTCTCCCTCCTCCTCCCTTTGGTTCCATCCCTATCTCTTCACCTTCCCTTCTCTCCCTCCTCCTCCCTTTGGTTCCATCCCTATCTCGTCATCTTCCATTCTCTCCCTCCTCCTCCCTTTGGTTCCATCCCTATCTCTTCACCTTCCCTTCTCTCCCTCCTCCTCCCTTTGGTTCCATCCCTATCTCTTCATCTTCCATTCTCTCCCTCCTCCTCCCTTTGGTTCCATCCCTATCTCCCTCCCAGTCCTGTTGGTGTAGTTGTTTCTCAGTGAAGATGTGGAGAGTTGCGACTGCCCTGGTTCTGTCTCAAAACACATCACATCTGCATCTACCCCAGACCTGGGACATGTAAAGTGTCCCTCTGTAGCCAACCAAGTTATATAGTTTAAACTCCATCCAGGTTGGTTTTCTGCTTCGCTAGGTCTAGGTTTAAAGAAGTCGTAATCCATGGTACAGATTTGTGATAAACATGTGACAATAAAATGCATTGAAAGATAATTAAATGATACACGACACTGGGTTGGTCAGAGGCAGAGGGAGTCAGACTTTCCACTTGACTAACAGGTATGAGGAAGGAACCAAAATAATGTTCTTGTTTCACACAAAGAGCTGTGACAAGCTATTTCTATAACTATTTCTCTGCGTACGCCAGTCGGAGACAGTTAGACAAGGACATGGCCCCGCTTATGCTGACATGTTTCAACAGAGAGGAAGAGGCAAAGCGAGAGGATTTACTCCGTCCAAAATCTGTCCACTTGAGATAAGGAGGTCTAGGAGAGAGTGTCGAATTACGTGAGGCTCATTCGATCAAGTTGAAGTTTTGTAATGTTTAGGCTGTTACAAATGTTCTGATATAAGTGGATGCAGGTGGCATTCAGGCAATTTTGAGAAAAACATCTTAGTTGTGCCTGTTGTTCACATGCGTATCTGCCCTCTCATTGGCTAGAATGGTCCTACCTGATCTCGCCTCCTCCCGCCTGCCTTTCATTGTTGAGGACATGTATTTCCATAGTTAGAGTGGTCACTCTAATATTTTGTCAATATACAGTAATATATCATCTTTGGTTTCATATCAAAGTTCCACAGGAAGTTACTACTCAACAGACTATAAAGGAAGAGTTGAAACCAGAAGTGGAATATGAGATTTCTGGGAAGCTGTCAATTAAAAAACGGAATAAGGAGAGAGGTTGATCAGAAAAACACATGGCTCCTTAGATAAAGAGTTGGAAATTGTTTCGGTATCAACAGCGTCACTCATGTCACTCACACTACTGTTGCCTAGCACCCAGGCATCACCATGTGTGGTTACTTCCCCTTCCCCCTTTCAGAGGGATATAGTGGTGTGATCTCGTTCTCCTTCAACATAGAACGTCAAAGGAGAGAAAACTAGAGGGTGAGGGATAAAGGGAACAAATTGTGAGTGGATAAACAAAACAGAACAGAAAAGAACAGAGCAGAGAGACAGAGAGTTAAACAAAGAGACAAACTGAAGGGGTGGTAATACACAGCAAATAGCATCAATCTGCCACAGTGATTAGTTTCCTTTTTTATCCATAAAGCAACCACTCAAATGTGTCAACAGACACACACGTGCACACACTGTTTGTCCTCTTCTTCGTCACCTCCTCCTCCCTTCCTCCCTCTCTCTCTCCTCTCCCTCTCTCGCTTTTGTCTCTTACGTAGGATGATCCCCCCCCTCTCGCTCTCTCTCTCTCTCCCACACCCACTGTCTCTCTCTCTCTCTCTTTTTATTTTTTTTCTCCCAATGTGACACTCCGGGCTGTTGACTCCTACCCTGCCGGATATGAAGCGTTTTATTTATACCACTCACACCTTGATGTGTGATGTTCTGTGGTAATGCCTCTAACCTGTCTCTCCCCCACCCTGCTGCCTTCTCACTGTCTTCCCACCTCTGGATTTATTACTCACAATTCCACCTGTGTTCTGTCCCCCCATCCCCACCCTTTCTAATTTGAGTCTTCCAGGAATAACCCAGACTTGAAGCCAAATGTTGTAGCATTTGATGAGATGAAAAACAGGGTGTGTTTGTAATTTTCCCGGCTTGTTTCTGACTCTCTGCCGTCCAAGACGCAGTT
Source organism: Salvelinus namaycush (assembly GCF_016432855.1). Classification (NCBI taxonomy): domain Eukaryota; kingdom Metazoa; phylum Chordata; class Actinopteri; order Salmoniformes; family Salmonidae; genus Salvelinus; species Salvelinus namaycush. Next base: position 8,916,784 of record NC_052344.1, read on the forward strand.
TGTTTGCTGAAAACATTTCCGGCGCAATATGGAGAGGACAGTGTCATGTTGGTTCATTTTCTCATTTTCTGAAGACACTAGTAACCTTTGCATTTGATTCATTTTCCATACTGTCTCATGCTAAACGCTGGGTAACCTTTGCCGAAACCACAAACAAACATTTAGAAACGGATGGCTGAGTTTATTATCTAACAAACGTCTCCGCCAACCTTTTCAAGTTCAAACAGACGAAGAGTTTACGTCCTTTCTTCTTCCCCTTTTGTCTCTCCCTCCTTCCCGCTCTCGTTCTTTCTCCGTCTCACTCTCTCTCCACCTGTCTCTGTTTTTCTCTGACACATGCACACATTTGAAAACACCCACACAAGCAGCATCATCTTCTGGCTGAATTATAATTCGGTATGTATGATAAGATTCACTACTATTGTTACACCAGACACCTACTGTAACATTGGTCCATTAATACAGCTGATGACATTGTCTCCATAAAACGCAATGGTTGTATGTGTATGGTCTGTATGGATATATGTCTGGTTTTACTGTGTGTGATGGGGTATGCATCCAGGTGGACTAGATCCCAGGGATACGGTGTTGTTGGTGTGTGTGATGGGGTATGCATCCAGGTGGAATAGGCCCCAGGGATACGGTGTTGTTGGTGTGTGTGATGGGGTATGCATCCAGGTAGACTAGGCCCCAGGGATATGGTGTTGTTGGTGTGTGTGATGGGGTATGCATCCAGGTGGACTAGGCCCCAGGGATACGGTGTTGTTGGTGTGTGTGATGGGGTATGCATCCAGGTGGAATAGGCCCCAGGGATATGGTGTTGTTGGTGTGTGTGATGGGGTATGCATCCAGGTGGACTAGGCCCCAGGGATACGGTGTTGTTGGTGTGTGTGATGGGGTATGCATCCAGGTGGACTAGGCCCCAGGGATATGGTGTTGTTGGTGTGTGTGATGGGGTATGCATCCAGGTGGACTAGGCCCCAGGGATACGTTGTTGTTGGTGTGTGTGATGGGGTATGCATCCAGGTAGACTAGGCCCCAGGGATACGTTGTTGTTGGTGTGTGTGATGGGGTATGCATCCAGGTAGACTAGGCCCCAGGGATACTGTGTTGTTGGTGTGTGTGATGGGGTATGCATCCAGGTAGACTAGGCCCCAGGGATAGGTTGTGGGTGGAAGTGTGTGATGGGGTATGCATCCAGGTGGACTAGGCCCCAGGGATACGGTGTTGTTGGTGTGTGTGATGGGGTATGCATCCAGGTGGACTAGGCCCCAGGGATACGTTGTTGTTGGTGTGTGTGATGGGGTATGCATCCAGGTGGACTAGGCCCCAGGGATACGGTGTTGTTGGTGTGTGTGATGGGGTATGCATCCAGGTGGACTAGGCCCCAGGGATACGTTGTTGTTGGTGTGTGTGATGGGGTATGCATCCAGGTAGACTAGGCCCCAGGGATACGTTGTTGTTGGTGTGTGTGATGGGGTATGCATCCAGGTAGACTAGGCCCCAGGGATACGGTGTTGTTGGTGTGTGTGATGGGGTATGCATCCAGGTGGACTAGGCCCCAGGGATACGGTGTTGTTGGTGTGTGTGATGGGGTATGCATCCAGGTGGACTAGGCCCCAGGGATACGGTGTTGTTGGTGTGTGTGATGGGGTATGCATCCAGGTGGACTAGGCCCCAGGGATACGGTGTTGTTGGTGTGTGTGATGGGGTATGCATCCAGGTAGACTAGGCCCCAGGGATACGGTGTTGTTGGTGTGTGTGATGGGGTATGCATCCAGGTGGACTAGGCCCCAGGGATATGGTGTTGTTGGTGTGTGTGATGGGGTATGCATCCAGGTGGACTAGGCCCCAGGGATACGGTGTTGTTGGTGTGTGTGATGGGGTATGCATCCAGGTAGACTAGGCCCCAGGGATACGGTGTTGTTGGTGTGTGTGATGGGGTATGCATCCAGGTGGACTAGGCCCCAGGGATACGGTGTTGTTGGTGTGTGTGATGGGGTATGCATCCAGGTAGACTAGGCCCCAGGGATACGTTGTTGTTGGTGTGTGTGATGGGGTATGCATCCAGGTAGACTAGGCCCCAGGGATACGGTGTTGTTGGTGTGTGTGATGGGGTATGCATCCAGGTAGACTAGGCCCCAGGGATACGTTGTTGTTGGTGTGTGTGATGGGGTATGCATCCAGGTAGACTAGGCCCCAGGGATATGGTGTTGTTGGTGTGTGTGATGGGGTATGCATCCAGGTGGACTAGGCCCCAGGGATACGGTGTTGTTGGTGTGTGTGATGGGGTATGCATCCAGGTAGACTAGGCCCCAGGGATATGGTGTTGTTGGTGTGTGTGATGGGGTATGCATCCAGGTGGACTAGGCCCCAGGGATACGGTGTTGTTGGTGTGTGTGATGGGGTATGCATCCAGGTGGACTAGGCCCCAGGGATATGGTGTTGTTGGTGTGTGTGATGGGGTATGCATCCAGGTAGACTAGGCCCCAGGGATACGGTGTTGTTGGTGTGTGTGATGGGGTATGCATCCAGGTGGACTAGGCCCCAGGGATATGGTGTTGTTGGTGTGTGTGATGGGGTATGCATCCAGGTGGACTAGGCCCCAGGGATATGGTGTTGTTGGTGTGTGTGATGGGGTATGCATCCAGGTGGACTAGGCCCCAGGGATACGGTGTTGTTGGTGTGTGTGATGGGGTATGCATCCAGGTAGACTAGGCCCCAGGGATACGTTGTTGTTGGTGTGTGTGATGGGGTATGCATCCAGGTAGACTAGGCCCCAGGGATATGGTGTTGTTGGTGTGTGTGATGGGGTATGCATCCAGGTGGACTAGGCCCCAGGGATACGTTGTTGTTGGTGTGTGTGATGGGGTATGCATCCAGGTAGACTAGGCCCCAGGGATATGGTGTTGTTGGTGTGTGTGATGGGGTATGCATCCAGGTGGACTAGGCCCCAGGGATACGTTGTTGTTGGTGTGTGTGATGGGGTATGCATCCAGGTGGACTAGGCCCCAGGGATACGGTGTTGTTGGTGTGTGTGATGGGGTATGCATCCAGGTGGACTAGGCCCCAGGGATACATTGTTGTTGGTGTGTGTGATGGGGTATGCATCCAGGTAGACTAGGCCCCAGGGATAGGTTGTTGTTGGTGTGTGTGTGTATATGTGTTGGTGTGCACGTGTGTGTGTAAGAATTTCTCTCCTATGCATTGTCCTCCTTCTCCCCGCTAAACTGTGACTCAAACTCAGAAGGAATAATTCAGTCAGGGCTGAGCAGGTGACCCAGAATGAAGAGGAAACAGAGATGAAGGGAAAGAAGCGAGGGAGCGAGAGAACACAGAGAAGAGAGAGTGGCTGATATTTATACATATGAGGATAATGATGGTAACCGCACAGAGGGAGTGTGAACATAAAGAACTGAAGTGCAGAGGAGAGAGAATCAGAGTGTGTGTGTGTGTGTGTGTGTGTGCATCCCTCTTCAACCCAACAGACAACATCTCTAGTGCAGCAATCTCTGTCCTGCATAAGTCTCTCAGCCCTCTGACTCCTGCTAATCCATCTATTTATTCATCTTCTCTCTGCATCCCTGCCTTCCTCTGCTCTTCTCTGGTGCTCTGACCGCGTAAACACTCTATGTTTATCTGTTCAGCCATTCCTGCTGTAAGCACTAGCAGAGAATTGGAGAGGTACAGGGCGGTGCTGGTACTTAAGACCATAACACTAAAGTAGAATCTGGAATGGAGTGTTTAAGAGGTTGTTTAACCACAGGATATTTTGACTGAGCTACCTGTTGTTATATTATCACCAAACATAATGTTAAATTATAAAGGTGAAATTCAAATGATGTTTGTCCTATATAGGTCTCCCATCAGGTGTGTGTTCACCCTCACCCTCTCTCTCCCCGTTTCCCTCTCCCTCCTCTCACCCCTCTCTCCATTTCCATCTCCCTCCCCTCTCCATTTCCATTCCTCTCTTCATCTCTTCCTCTCTTTCTCCTCTGCCTCGCCTTCTCCTCCCCCCTCTCCCCCTCTCTCCATTTCCCTCTTCCTCTCTTCACCCTCTCTCTCCATTCCCCTCTCCCTCCCCTCCCCTCTCCTCCTCTTCAATTTCCCTTTCTCTCCTCCTCTCCTTCTCCTCTGCCTCTCCTTCTCCTCCCCCTCTCTTCCTCTCTCCATTTCCCTTCCTCTCCTCCTCTGTTCCTTTCCTTCTCCTCCCCCTCTCCTTCTCCTTCTCTCCATTCTCAGCTGTGTCTATCCCCTCAGGTTGTCATGCAAACTAAAGCAGTAGTGGTAGCAGGTCTGCTGACACTGTGTTCCATCCTTCAGACCCACACTGTCACCTGCCTCATTAGTACACAACTGGGAGAAGAGGGAGACAGGGATGAGGGATGAGGGATCCCACAGCACACACACACACTGAAGCACGAACACACACATGCAGGGAAGCACGAACACTCTCACACACACACAGAAGCACACACAAGTGCAGGAACAGTGAAGAAGTGGGGAAGAGCTTTTTCTAGGGCAGTGCTATGAATGTGTGTGTGTGTGTGTGTGTGTGTGTGTGTGTGTGTGTGTGTGTGTGTGTGTGTGTGTGTGTGTGTGTGTGTGTGTGTGTGTTCACCACATGAGAGTTATTTTACCCAAAGGAACAGCTCGTTCCACACAGAGGGTTTTGATTTTTCTCTCATCTGACAGAAGCGACGTATGGAGAGTGTGTGTGCTGTTTGATAGAGGCCTCTGTCCCCTTTAGAGGAAGCTGCCTGTGTTCAGCCATGCCCTTTTATACCAGGACACAGACAAGCCACAGAGACACAGCATCACAAACCTGGATCACACTCTCTCTCAGGTCTGCCTAACACATCCACAATACACAATGGAACTTCTGCTGTTCAACAAAATATAGAACGTACTGTTACTTTTTGATTTGAGGTGGATCTGCAACAGTATTTGAAAATAACCAAACAATCAAACAACCAACTAACCTTTCCCTCACAGTGAAAGGAAGGAGAGGACATATCTGTTTCGTGTTATTTTCCTACAGCTGTAAGTGAAAAGCAATGCAAATCAATCCCATATTGGACGTCTGAAAAAAATCTTAAAGGACCCAGAGAGGTTGAGAGATCTTTTAGCAAACGTGGAGAACATAACTCTGAGAGAAACTGTTAAGTCATGGAACATAACGGATGTGTGCACACACACACAATCTCTCGCTGGTCCCCGAAGCAATACTACGGTCTTTTCTGCTCTGCGTTTACGAGGCCTGAGTGATGCACAGAGAGAGAATCTCCAGCGGCACTTCAAAAGAAGCTACGCCGTTACAACCCAAAATCCCGCCGGAACCTTCTAGCAAAACCTCTCAGCCTTCAACCAACCAGCAAGGCTTTTAGAAACCCACTGAACCAGGGGAAGCAGACACTGAGAGACAGAGACAGAGAGAGAGAGAGAGAGAGAGAGAGAGGGAGAGGGAGAGAGAGAGAGAGAGAGAGAGAGAGAGAGAGAGAGAGAGAGAGAGAGAGAGAGAGAGAGAGAGAGAGGGAGAGGGAGAGGGAGAGAGAGGGAGAGAGAGAGAGAGGGAGAGAGAGAGAGAGGGAGAGAGAGAGAAAGAGAGAGAGGGGGAGAGAGATAGGGGGAGAGAGATAGGGGGAGACGAGAGAGAGAGAGAAAAAGAGAGAGAGGGAGACGAGAGAGAGAGAGAAAAAGAGAGAGAGGGAGATGAGAGAGAGAGAGAAAAAGAGAGAGAGGGAGACGAGAGAGAGGAATGAAGAGAGAGCTTGGTTTCGCAAGACCGCAGGAACAAGCTCTGACCACAGCCCAGTTATTAGGGCAGATTGCGCAACAGAGATGAACTAACACACGAGACCCAAACACTTAGGCAGACGTCTTCTTGACAGCACAAACATGCTGAAATCTTCTGAAATATTACTGGATCATTCCGTATACTGGGCACAGTACTTCTTTCAAAACAAGTTAAAAATTGACGTCAGAAAAATAGAGTTATGTGAGTAATAAGGTTGTCTTACGTTAGCAAAATAAGGCTTTAGCTGTCCATTGCTCAACACTAGCTACAGAGAACAAACAGCTCAGACAAACACATTCATATACCTAACATACTTCGCAAGGCCTATCATTGTTATAACACTGGAAACAGAACAATTCATCCTAGGCACTACACACTACACTACACATTGCCGTTCAGTAAAAGAGGAAGGGACAGAGACAGTGAGAATAATGAGGAGAATAATAGTGCTTTATTTGAGTAAACAAACTGAAGCACAGGTCAGGGGGTGTCAGCGTGTGTGGGAGGAGAGACAGGTGGAAACAATGTTCAGTACACAGGGTGAAGAGTTCTGTACAAGAGAGAGATGGAGAGAGATGGAGAGAGAGATGGGGAGAGATGGAGAGAGATGGAGAGAGAGAGAAAGAGAGAGAGGGGGAGAGAGGGGAAGAGAGGGGGAGAGAGATAGGGGGAGAGATGGGAGAGAGATAGGAGGAGAGATGGAGAGAGATAGAGGGAGAGAGGGGGAGAGATGGAGAGAGCGAGAAAGAGAGAGAGAGAGAGAGAGGGGGGGAGAGAGATAGGAGGAGAGATGGAGAGAGAGATGGAGAAAAAGCGAGAGAGAGAAAGAGAGAGAGAGAGAGAAAGAGGGGGAGAGAGAGAGGGGGAGAGAGGGGGAGAGAGATAGATGGGGAGAGAGATAGGGGGAGAGATGGAGAGAGAGATGGAGAGAAAGCGAGAGAGAGAAAGAGAGAGAGAGAGAGAGAGGGGGAGAGAGATAGGGGGAGAGATGGAGAGAGAGATGGAGAGAAAGCGAGAAAGAGAAAGAGAGAGAGGGAGAGAGAGAGTGGGAGAGAGATAGGGGGAGAGATAGAGAGAGAGATAGATGGGGAGAGAGATAGGGGGAGAGATGGAGAGAGAGATGGAGAGAAAGCGAGAGAGAGAAAGAGAGAGAGAGAGAGAGAGAGAGGGGGGGAGAGAGATAGGGGGAGAGAGGGGGAGAGAGAGAGATAGGGTGAGAGAGATAGGGGGAGAGAGAGATGGAGAGAGGGGGAGAGAGATAGGGGGAGAGAAAGAGAGAGAAAGGGGGGGGAGAGAGGGGGAGCGATAGATGGGGAGAGAGATAGATGGGGAGAGAGATAGGAGGAGATATGGAGAGAAAGCAAGAGAGAAAGAGAGAGAGAGAGAGAGAGAAAGAGAGAGAGAGAGAGAGATGAAGAGAGAGAAGAGCAGCGTGAGAGAGTTGATGGATGAGAGCAGAAAGCACAGACCTCACTGTGTCCTCAACAAGATATAGCAGCCCAGTGCTCCAGACAGAGACACACACACACACACACACACACACACACACACACACACACACACACACACACACACACACACACACACACACACACACACACACACACACACACACACACACACACACACACACACACACGCCAAAGTATGACGGGCCGGTGGTGGCATACCAGAACGGAAGATCCAGTCGGGCAGAACCCCAAAAACACCCAGAGCTCTGGGCATGTTGGTCCCCAGCCAAGCCCAGCTGTTGGCAGGACCAGGAGGGGAGAGGGAAGGAGGAGAGGGGCGTACGGAGAGCGAAAAAAGGTGTGTGTGAGAGAGAGAGATAGAGAGAGAGAGAGAGAGAGAGAGAGAGAGAGAGAGAGAGAGAGAGAGAGAGAGAGAGAGAGAGAGAGAGAGAGAGAGAGAGAGAGAGAGAGAGAGAGGGAGAGAGAGAGAGAGAGAGAGAGAGAGATAGGGAGAGAGAGAGAGAGAGAGTGAGAGAGAGAGCGAGAGAGAGCGAGAGAGAGAGAGAGAGAGAGAGAGAGAGAGAGAGAGAGAGAGAGAGAGAGAGAGAGAGGGGGAGAGGGAGAGAGAGAGAGAGAGAGAGAGAGAGAGAGAGAGAGAGAGAGAGATGCAAAATTAAGCTGCCCTCTTTCTAGAGCCAAGAGTCCTCTAGGGAAAGAGTGTTACTCTGAGTGGTGGGAGGGGAGGGGAAAGCTACGGGAAAGTAGGACATTGAGGACAACCATAAATCTCACCGGAAATAAGCCAGTGCCCTGTTGATCTAGGCGCCCAGCTGACTATCTGTTTGTGGGTTCTCAGAACATTCCTGATAGGTTCTTTACGGTTGGTCAACATTCCTTTTAGGTTCATGTCCAGATTACAGTGAGGTACAGTACAATGACACATTCAGAGACACAAACAGAGACAGAGACAGGCACAGAGACAGGCACAGAGACAGACACAGACACAGAGACTGAGACAGACACAGACACAGAGACAGATCCAATGATACAGATATGGCTACAGACAGATGGACGGATAGACAGACACACACACACAGACAAAGGCACAATGCTCTCTTTCCTCATCTCTCAGCCCACTGACTGACAGGGTCAGAGGTGAGGCGCCCCAGGCCGTCCCGGTGTGTGGAATGCACTGTATGCGTGCGTGTGTGTGTGATTGTGTGTGAGACATGTGATCTTCGGTCCCTGCGTGAGAACATAGGGACACAGACAGAGGCGCCGTTAAGGCCTCAGCTCCATACTAGTGGCCCGGCCCACATGGCTAAAGGCTTTCATTGTCCTCTGGAATATAAATATGGGCCACAGAGTTAGAAATATGACCTGTCCTCGAGACTTCAGAGAGAGAGGAGCACCCACTGAGGAGGGTTACACACACAGCACACACAGCAATACCACAGACACAGAAATGTACAGGCAGTGTAGAGCAGAGCTCCCTCTCAGCCCGTTATCCTGCCAGAACCAGGTCATCTGACCATCATGTGATTAACGGGCGGTATAGGGGGCCATAGCCAGCGCTGCTAGGGGTCAGAGTTCAGCTGTGTTTGGGTTCAGAGGTCTCGGCTGTGTAGGGCAGCAACACTGTAGCACTGTAGCCCACAGACCATCATGAATAGAACATCAGCTATGGAGGGAGGGATGGAGAGCAGGATGGAGGGATGGAGAGGAAAACAAAAGGGCAAGATTGCATCTGGAAAAGAGAATGAGAGAGGGAGTGAGGCGAGGAGAAAGCGAGTCCTGTGAGGCTGGACAAAGAGGGCCTTTATTGTGGTGAGGGTTAAATGGGCGTTTTATTCATGTCTTTTCCTACACACTGAGAAGAGCTCCCCCAGGACTCTTTAACCGGGTAGATGTGTACATATGTGTGTGAATTTTTCTCTCCCACTTTCTCTCCCTCTCTTTCACCCTCTGCTAGTGCTGAGCGATTAACCAAAATGTGGGTTATTTTTCGGTTTTTAAACAACTAATTGACCATTTCCTTCAGTTTTTTTTCTGTGAGAGCAGTGAGCAGTTTCTCTAGAGATAAATCAGATCTGGCTTGAACTGTGCGACGTTGTAGGGAGTTGTAGTTTCCAACAGGCCAATATTATACGTAGTTTAGTGCAGAAAACGTGTTAATGAACTACAATGACCATAATCTATTGTGCCTACTTGTCCGTTCTGAGACAGAGAGAAGAACGCGATTGAGAGGGACGGAGAGCAGTTGCTTCATGAGGTATCTCTGCCTGAAAATACAGCATGCCTTTTTACGTTGAAGAACTACTAAAATAGGGATTTTTCAGGCAGCATAGGTAGCAGCTAAATCTATAGAGATGAGATGATGACTTGTAATGAAATAATAAAGTAATCGACAAGGCCTAAAACAAATGTAGCATACTTAACAACTGAAATATTTTATTAAAGTAAAGTGATATGAATAAATGATGGTTAATAACTGATACGCGGTAATGGGCATTCACTACCATCATGGGACTTATATTAATTGTTTTATTCTGTGTTGTCAAGGCATTCAACCCACATAATGCATATTGCATTTAATGTCCCAAAGAATTATCGAAACCGAAATCAAAAAACGGGTTTGTGTTTTAATAATGGAAACGAAACTTGAACTGACCTCAAGAGGCACTAATCGCTCAGCACTAACCTCTGCTCTAACATTCACACACACACACACACACACACACACACACACACACACACACACACACACACACACACACACACACACACACACACACACACACACACACACACACACACACACACACACACACACACACACGCAAATGCAAAATGATCAAACATGTGCACAAACAAACAAACAAACAAACACACACACACACACACTTACACGTTGGTCTGACCATTTTCGTAAATTAATGGAGGTGTGAATGTTGCATTCCGAGAGTATCTCTTCACAGCCCCTAGAGTCCTGCATCAGGCAATAACAAAAACATTGCTGGCGGGTGGTGCTGGAGTTGAGAGAGAACTTGGGTAAATACAATGGTGCAATTACACTTGTCATGTGGATGCACGATTTTCAAAAAATAGGCACGTTGGGCTTTTGGTTTCTCTCCCTCTAAAAACAGAAAGAAATCATTCTAAATAACAAACTGGCTTTGTTTACCACAGTGTGATAGCCCCTCTATATAAAGTGAGTTCTGAAACATGGAGTCCTTCTTTGCTGATGTAAAGAAGAAACGGAATAAAAGAGAGTCCAGCGAGGATAGGGAGGGGAAAATAGTTGCCCATATTTTCAAGACCTGAGCTACTTCATTTATGTATGAAATGTCCTAGTTTATTTAGGCAATTTAATATAATCGTTTAGGCTTGGCCTGTTTAGTAGGCTATTACACAGCATGAAGCTATATTTGTCAGCATAAGAGCAGGACAAGGATGTCATCCTCCATGCCTGGTTGCAGGATCACAGCTGGCTTCTTTCTGAAAACACATCCATCTGAAGGTGACGCTTTATCATTACAAAACACACAATGACCAGGTGGACAGTTCACCTCTTGAAGCGATAGAGGAAATCAACAAGTATTCTTTCACAATAGCTGGCAGCTGATTCTTTTGCCTGATGCAGGACTCTAGTGCGATAGGAGAGAGACTGACTGAAACATTCACACCTCCATTAATATACAAAAGGATAGTCTGAAATGCTGACTAGACCGGGTGCGCACGTGCGTCCGTGTACGCCATCGTGCGCATGTTGATTTTGTCCATCCACACCAGACGTGATGAGGACACGCAGGTTGAAATATCAAAACAAACTCTGAACCAACTTTATTAAATTGGGGACAGGTCAAAAAGCAATAAACATTCAAGGAAATTTAGCTAGCTAACTAATTTGTCCTGGGATATAAACATTGGGTTGTTATTTTATCTGAAATGCACAAGGTCCTCTACTCCGACAATTCATCCACAGATAAAAGGGTGGACGGAGTTAGTTTCTAGTAATCTCTCCTCCTTCAGTCTTCTTCTTCTTCTTCTGACTTTATATGGCGGTTGGCAACCAGCTTTAAGGTGCATTACCACCACCAAATGGATTGGAGTATGGACCTCAGTTTATCTTTCAATCACCCACATGGGTATATGCTCCTAAAACCAATGAGGAGATGGGAGAGCCGTCACAAATAGAACCAAGTTCTATTTTATCGCCTGGCTACGCAGACGCTCGTTGAGACGCGCGAGCAGTTTGGATGCATTGTAAAGTGTAGCCTAATGGCCAAAAAAAAGGCAAACTTGCAATGTATTCGATGCTTAAGTACTCTAAAGTTTTACATTTCAAACTCCAAATCACAGACCAGATTTACCCAAACGAAAAAAGCATCAACCCCTAAAAATATATTTATTTATTATAATCCACATAATAATTCAAATGAAATTAGCTGTAGCGAGAGGAGAGACTTCAGGCTGAAGACAATTAGAAAGAATGTGTTTTAAGCTCTGCATTATAATATAATTTATTTTGAACGAAAGCCAGGAATGAGTGAGTCTCAGCCCTATGCTGTTCCAGTTCCTGTTCCTGTTGCCTATTTGAGTGTTTATAAATGTCGGACAAAGCAATTTCACAAATCCAGCTATTTTTAAACTTTGCTATGGGGCAAAATGTATTACAATTGAATTTGAATGAACTGAATTGCTCTTCCTCTGTCTCGCACACACACAAAAAATAATAATTCTACTTTGTCATCATAAGCCACTGTAGCCGATGGGGGCTCAGTACCATTCTGCTCGTCTGATGAAGGTGCACATGGATCACATTCAAACTTTGAAGACCGAGATTGAGTCATTGAAGGCAGACCAGCAGAAAGAGAAAACATTCTCTGAGGGCAGAGATACGGGTGATAGCTTTGGCGGATAGTCAAGCGACGTTGGTGAAGAGTCAGGTGGAGAATGATGCGTTGGAGAGGGCGAGGAAGGTGATAAAGTCACAATGCATGCCAGGCACACCTGTGAGCTCTGGAACTCCACCTCCTCTTCTGACACTAGAACTTGATGACCTGCTCACCAGGCAAAGCGAAGGGCCGTCCGTTATGCTGTGTGCTCTCGTTCTCCGTGGACGACGTGAGTAAGTCATTTTAGTGTGTTAAGGTAACTGAACTAAATTACTATCATCCCGTAGCTCTCACTTCTATTATGATGAAGTGCTTTGAGAGGCTAGTTAGATGGCCAACAGAGATGGCCGCCTCGCTTCGCGTTCCTAGGAAACTATGCAGTATTTAGTTTTTTTTAATGTGTTATTTCTTACATTGTTACCCCAGGAAATCTTAGGTTTTATTACATACAGTCGGGAGGAACTATTGGATATAAGAGCAACGTCAACTCACCAACATTACGACCAGGAATACGACTTTCCCGATGCGGATCCTCTGTTTGGCTGACCACCCAGGACAATGGATCGGATCCCAGCCGGCGACCCAAAACAACGGCACCGCAGAAGGGGCAGAAGGAGCGGTCTTCTGGTCAGGCTCCGTAGACGGGCACATCGCGCACAGCTCCCGAGCATACTACTCGCCTATGTCCAGTCTCTTGACAACAAGGTAGACGAAATCCGTGCAAGAGTTGCCTTCCAGAGAGACATCAGAGACTGTAACGTTCTTTGTTTCAAGGAAACATGGCTCACTCGAGACACGCTATCGGAGTCGGGTACAGCCACCTGGTTTCTTTACGCATGGCGCCGACAGAAACAAGCATCTCTCTGGTAAGAAGAAGGGCGGGGGTGTATACCTTATGATTAACGAGACGTGGTGTGATCATAACAACATACAGGAACTCAAGTACTTTTGTTCACCTGACTTAGAATTCCTCACAATCAAATGCCGACCGCATTATCTACCAAGAGAATTCTCTTCAATCATAATCACCGTTGTGTATATTCCCCCCCAAGCAGACACATCGACGGCCCTGAAAGAACTTAATTCGACTCTATGTAAACTGGAAACCACATATTCTGAGCCTACATTTATTGTAGCTGGGGATTTTAACAAGGCTAATCTGAAAACAAGGCTCCCTAAATTCTGTCAGCATATCGATTGTGCTACCAGGGCTGGTAAAACCCTGGATCATTGTTATTCTAACTTCCGCGACGCATATAAGGCCCTGCCCCGCCCTCCTTTCGGAAAAGCTGACCACGACTCAATTTTGTTGCTCCCAGCCTATAGACAGAAACTAAAACAGGAAGCACCCGCGCTCAGGTCTGTTCAAAGCTGGTCCGACCAATCGGATTCCACTCTTCAAGATTGCTTCGATCACGTGGACTGGGATATGTTCCGCATAGCGTCGAACAACAACATTGACGAATATACTGATTCGGTGAGCGAGTTTATTAGCAAGTTCATCGGTGATGTTGTACCTACAGCGTCTAATAAAACATTCCCCAACCAGAAACCTTGGATTGATGGCAGCATTCGCGCAAAACTGAAAGCGCGAACCACTGCTTTTAATCAGGGCAAGGTGACCGGAAACATGATCGAATACAGACACTGTAGCTATTCCCTCCGCAAGTCAATCAAACAAGCTAAGCGTCAGTATAGAGACAAAGTAGAGTCGCAATTCAACGGCTCAGGCACGAGATGTATGTGGCAGGGTCTACAGTCAATCACAGACTACAAAAGAAAAACCAGCACAGTCGCGGACCACGATATCTTGCTCCAGACAGACTAAACAACTTCTTTGCTCGCTTTGAGGACAATACAGTGCCACTGACACGGCCGGCTACCAAAACCTGCGGGATATCCTTCACTGCAGCCAACGTGAGTAAAACATTTAAACGTGTTAACCCTCGCAAGGCTGCAGGCCCAGACGGCATCCCCAGCCGCGTCCTCAGCGCATGCGCAGACCAGCTGGCTGATGTGTTTACGGACATATTCAATCAATCCTTATCCCATTCTGCTGTTCCCACATGCTTCAAGAGGGCTACCATTGTTCCTGTAACTGAGCTAAATGACTATCGCCCTGTAGCACTCACTTCCGTCATCATGAAGTGCTTTGAGAGACTAGTCAAGGACCATATCACCTCCACCCTACCTGACACCCTAGACCCACTCCAATTTGCTTACCGCCCCAATAGGTCCACAGACGACGCAATCGCAATTGCACTGCACACTGCCCTAACCCATCTGGACAAGAGGAATACCTATGTAAGAATGCTGTTCATCGACTACAGCTCAGCATTTAATATCATAGTACCCTCCAAACTCGTCATTAAGCTCGAGACCCTGGGTCTCGACCCCGCCCTGTGCAACTGGGTCCTGGACTTCCTGACGGGCCGCCCCCAGGTGGTGAGGGTAGGTAACAACATCTCCACCCCGCTGATCCTCAACACTGGGGCCCCACAAGGGTGCTTTCTCAGCCCTCTCCTGTACTCCCTGTTCACCCATAACTGCGTGGCCATGCACGCCTCCAACTCATTCATCAAGTTTGCAGACGACACTACAGTGGTAGGCTTGATTACCAACAATGACGAGACGGCCTACAGGGAGGAGGTGAGGGCCCTCGGAGTGTGGTGTCAGGAAAATAACCTCACACTCAATTTCAACAAAACAAAGGAGATGATCGTGGACTTCAGGAAACAGCAGAGGGAGCAGCCCCCTATCCACATCGACGGGACAGTAGTGGAGAGGGTGGAAAGTTTTAAGTTCCTCGGTGTACACATCACGGACAAACTGAAATGATCCACCCACACAGACAGCGTTGTGAAGAAGGCGCAGCAGCGCCTCTCCAACCTCAGGGGGCTGAAGAAATTCGTCTTGTCATCAAAAACACTCACAAACTTTTACAGATGCACAATCGAGAGCATCCTGTTGGGCTGTATCACCACCTGGTACGACAACTGCTCTTCCCATAACCGTAAGGCTCTCCAGAGGGTAGTGAGGTCTGCACAACGCATCACTGGGGGCAAACTACCTGCCCTCCAGGACACCTACACCACCCAATGTCACAGGAAGGCCAAAAAGATCATCAAGGACAACAACCACCCGAGCCACTGCCTGTTCACCCCTCTATCATCCAGAAGGCGAGGTCAGTACAGGTGCATCAAAGCTAGGACCGAGAGACTGACAAATTCTATCTCAAGGCCATCAGATTGTTAAACAGCCATCACTAACATTGAGTGGCTGCTGCCAACATAGTGACTCAACTCTAGCCACTTTAATAATGAAAAAATGTATGTAATAAATGTATCACTAGCCACTTTAAACTACGCCACTTTATATAATGTTTACATACCCTACATTACTCATCTTATAGAGTATATACTGTACTCTATATCATCTACTGCATCTTTCCTATGCCGTTCGGCCATCACTCATCCATATATTTATATTTACATATTCTTATTTATTCCTTTACACTTGTGTGTATAAGGTAGTTGTTGTGAAATTGTTAGGTTAGATTACTTGTTAGATATTACTGCATGGTCGGAACTAGAAGCACAAGCATTTCGCTACACTCGCATCAACATCTGCTAAACATGTGTATGTGACAAATAAAATTGGATTTGATTTGATCTCCACCTTACCCGACACCCTAGACCAACTACAATTTGCATATCGCACCAACAGGTCCACAGACAA
>NC_052344.1:8937667-9040686 GCF_016432855.1 Salvelinus namaycush
AATAGTGGTGGTTAGTTATAGTAGAGCAGCTAGATAATAGTGGTGGTTAGTTATAGTGGAGCTGCTAGATAATAGTGGTGGTTAGTTATAGTAGAGCAGCTAGATAATAGTGGTGGTTAGTTATAGTGGAGCAGCTAGATAAAAATAGTGGTTAGTTATAGTGGAGCAGCTAGATAATAGTGGTGGTTAGTTATAGTAGAGCAGCTAGATAATAGTAGTGGTTCGTTATAGTGGAGCAGCTAGATAATAGTGGTGGTTAGTTATAGTGGAGCAGCTAGATAATAGTGGTGGTTAGTTATAGTGGAGCAGATAGATAATAGTGGTGGTTAGTTGTAGTGGAGCAACTAGTGATGGTTAGTTATAGTGGAGCAGCTAGATAATAGTGGTGGTTAAATATAGTGGAGCAACTAGATAATAGTGGTCGTTAGTTATAGTGGAGCAGCTAGATAATAGTAGTGGTTAGTTATAGTGGAGCAGCTAGATAATAGTGGTGGTTAGTTATCGTGGAGCAACTAGATAATAGTAGTGGTTAGTTATCGTGGAGCAGCTAGATAATAGTAGTGGTTAGTTATAGTGCAGCAGCTAGATAATAGTAGTGGTTAGTTATAGTGGAGCAGCTAGATAATAGTGGTGGTTAGTTATAGTAGAGCAGCTAGATAATAGTGGTGGTTAGTTATAGTGGAGCAGCTAGATAATAGTGGTGTTTAGTTATAGTGGAGCAGCTAGATAATAGTGGTGGTTAGTTATAGTGGAGCAGCTAGATAATAGTAGTGGTTAATTATAGTAGAGCAGCTAGATAATAGTGGTGTTTAGTTATAGTGGAGCAACTAGTGGTGGTTAGTTATAGTGGAGCAGCTAGATAATAGTGGTGGTTAGTTATAGTGGAGCAGCTAGATAATAGTGGTGGTTAGTTATAGTAGAGCAACTAGTGGTGGTTAGTTATAGTAGAGCAGCTAGATAATAGTGGTGGTTAGTTATAGTGGAGCAACTAGATAATAGTAGTGGTTAGTTATAGTGGAGCAACTAGTGGTGGTTAGTTATAGTGGAGCAGCTAGATAATAGTGGTGGTTAGTGATAGTGGAGCAGCTAGATAATCGTGGTGGTTAGTTATAGTGGAGCAACTAGATAATAGTAGTGGTTAGTTATAGTAGAGCAGCTAGATAATAGTGGTGGTTAGTTATAGTGGAGCAGTTAGATAATAGTACTGGTTAGTTATAGTGGAGCAGCTAGATAATAGTGGTGGTTAGTTAAAGTGTAGCAGCTAGATAATAGTGGTGGTTAGTTATAGTGGAGCAGCTAGTTAATAGTGGTGGTTAGTTATAGTGGAGCAGCTAGATAATAGTAGTGGTTAGTTATAGTGGAGCAGCTAGATAATAGTGGTGGTTAGTTATAGTGGAGCAACTAGATAATAGTGGTGGTTAGTTATAGTGGAGTAGCGAGATAATAGTGGTGGTTAGTTATAGTGGAGCAGCTAGATAATCGTAGTCGTTAGTTATAGTGGAGCAGCTAGATAATAGTGGTGGTTAGTTATAGTGGAGCAACTAGTGGTGGTTAGTTATAGTGGAGCAACTAGATAATAGTAGTGGCTAGTTATAGTGGAGCAACTAGATAATAGTGGTGGTTAGTTATAGTGGAGCAACTAGTGGTGGTTAGTTATAGTGGAGCAGCTAGATAATAGTAGTGGTTAGTTATAGTGGAGCAGCTAGATAATAGTGGTGTTTAGTTATAGTGGAGCAACTAGTGGTGGTTAGTTATAATGGAGCAGCTAGATAATAGTGGTGGATAGTTAAAGTAGAGCAGCTAGATAATAGTAGTGGTTAGTTATAGTGGAGCAGCTAGATAATATTGGTGGCTAGTTATAGTGGAGCAGCTAGATAATAGTGGTGGTTAGTTATAGTGGAGCAGCTAGATAATAGTAGTGGTTAGTTATAGTAGAGCAGCTAGATAATAGTGGTGGTTAGTTATAGTGGAGCAACTAGTGGTGGTTAGTTATAGTGGAGCAGCTAGATAATAGTGGTGGTTAGTTATAGTGGAGAAGCTAGATAATAGTGGTGGTTAGTTATAGTGGAGCAACTAGTGGTGGTTAGTTATAGTGGAGCAGCTAGATAATAGTGGTGGTTAGTGATAGTGGAGCAGCTAGATAATTTTGGTGGTTAGTTATAGTGGAGCAGACAGATAATAGTAGTGGTTAGTTCTAGTGGAGCAGCTAGATAATAGTGGTGGTTAGTTATAGTGGAGCAGCTAGATAATAGTAGTGGTTAGTTATAGTGGAGCAGCTAGATAATCGTGGTGGTTAGTTATAGTGGAGCAGCTAGATAATAGTGGTGGTTAGTTATAGTGGAGCAGCTAGATAATAGTGGTGGTTAGTTATAGTGGAGCAGCTAGATAATAGTGGTGGTTTGTTATAGTGGAGCAGCTAGATAATAGTTGTGTTTAGTTATAGCGGAGCAGCTAGATAATAGTAGTGGTTAGTTATAGTGGAGCAACTAGATAATAGTAGTGGTTAGTTATAGTAGAGCAGCTAGATAATAGTAGTGTTTAGTTATAGTAGAGCAACTAGATAATAGTAGTGGTTAGTTATAGTAGAGCAGCTAGATGATAGTGGTGGTTAGTTGTAGTGGAGCAACTAGATAATAGTAGTGGTTAGTTATAGTAGAGCAGCTAGATAATAGTAGTGTTTAGTTATAGTAGAGCAACTAGATAATAGTAGTGGTTAGTTATAGTAGAGCAGCTAGATGATAGTGGTGGTTAGTTATAGTGGAGCAGCTAGATACTAGTGGTGGTTAGTTATAGTGGAGCAGCTAGATAATAGTGGTGGTTAGTTATAGTGGAGCAGCTAGATACTAGTGGTGGTTAGTTATAGTGGAGCAGCTAGATAATAGTGGTGGTTAGTTATAGTGGAGCAGCTAGATAATAGTGGTGGTTAGTTATAGTGGAGCAGCTAGATACTAGTGGTGGTTAGTTATAGTGGAGCAGCTAGATAATAGTGGTGGTTAGTTATAGTGGAGCAGCTAGATGATAGTGGTGGTTAGCTATAGCGGAGGAGTTAAAGTGTCTGCTGGTTATCATCTCTTCCTGGTACTTAATTGGTCCTACGGGGCTCAGTTGGTAGAGCAAGGTTTTTGTAATGCCAGGGTTGTGGGTTCAAGGTCCACTGGAGCCACCCATACGTGCATGCACTACCTAGCGTAAGCAACTTTAGATAAAGTAATTTCTCTTTAGTTAGCAATGACATGCCAAAGATTCTTCAAACCTGTTTTTTTATACGCCCAGATCAGACACTGCAGCCCCCAAGGACTAAAGAGTTATCACATCTTGAGTTGAAGACACTTTTGAGTAGGTTTGCATAGGCATGGTATATTACAGGAAACTTTCAAAGTTTACCAGAAAACTACCAGAATTTTTGTATCTTTCAAGGATTTTTTGTCATGATCAAAATACATCTAGTGGCCCTTTTGAGCACTTCAGATTATCACACATGTCTGTAATCATCTCTGGCCCTTTGTGTGACCTTACCACATGTTAAATATATGAAATAATAAAAAAACAAGTTAAAAAAGGACAAAGCTGTAAAACATTACCCTAATTTAAACCATCAACTTAGTGAACACCATTGTTGTTTAATATGAGAGTTTCAGCATTAAATATCCTTCATATATTTATTTACACAGTCAATAGTTGGAAGAGTTGCAGAGTTAATAAAAAATAATGCAATTGTTGATTTAGATGCTTTTATTATTAATTAGGACATTTCTCTTGGACCATATGGTCTATGTACTAGAATCTCATAGACAATATGGACACAGATATAATACATTAATACTGTAAGTATACATTACCTAAATTATGATAGATTGCCATAGATTTTCTATTAATTACCAAAATGACTGAAGATTTCGGTAACTTTGCAATCCTACTTATAAGTGTGTTGAGTGGTTGTTTAGTTTCATAAGAGGCTGTTTCTCATTGACTATACAAACTGAATAGAGACTGAATGTGATGTAGAGGCCCATTCTCTTGGTATCATACATCTAATAAAGCCCATTGATGTAGATTGATAGCCTTCCTATCTGAAGATGACATACCGCCAACAGATGTCTTCTTATGAGATGTTCTACTTGACTCTCACACAGTAAATCTGAATAGACGTCTCATTTTTGGGGATGAGCAATTTCTTCATTGTAGTGATGTGTCTTCTCACAGGGAGGAGGGAGGAGGGAGGAGGGAGGAGGGAGGAGGGAGGAGGGAGGAGAATGGTGTTCTCACACACACGTGTGTGTGTGTGTGTGTGTGTGTGTGTGTGTGTGTGTGTGTGTGTGTGTGTGTGTGTGTGTGTGTGTGTGTGTGTGTGTGTGTGTGTGTGTGTGTGTGCAAGAGAGAGAGAGAGCTCCCTGTCTCCTAACCTCAGGGATATTACCTCCTTAGCGTACACCTCTCTCATGAACCATGAATAAAGAACAGCCGTATGCATCTCTGCTGTTTCTGCTGGAATGGTATTGATGATAAGCTGTTGTTCCCATGCATCTGTCCTTAGAGAGAGAGAGAGAGAGAGAGAGAGAGAGAGAGAGAGAGAGAGAGAGAGAGGGGGAAAAAAGGGGGAGAGATTGTGGGGTGGGTGTTAGGTATCAAAAGGACCCCATCCCACCCACGTATGTCACTCAAACTATGACAGACTGACAGAGAATAAAATCCTCTCAGCAGCACATCACATTTGATCTGGATAACCAATCATAACGACATCTGCCTAGAGTCTATGTACTGTATACGTATGCCTCAGCAGCACCAGGGGAGATACAGTATATCACTGTGGGGGACTTCCATCCATTCTTGTTGAAACCAATGAGGATGGATGGGACTAAGGTTAGGTTAGATAAGGTAGGATATAGGTTTTGATTGATGCTGGGATTAGGCTGGGGCCAGTTTAGCGTTTTGATGGTGGTTGTGGATGAGGTTTGGGCTAGTCTACCAAACTATTCACAGATTTGTGAGGTGTGATTCATTCCCTTCAGGCCAGCAAGCTCCAGCCGTTCCCTCCCCATCCTAACACTTCAACAATAGGTGGATAAATAGGAAAGACCACATTACTAAATAACTCGTATTGTGCCATGTATAGGCTACAGACTGTAACATTACCTCTTACACACTGCTATGGCAGTTCAGCTGATAAACAGTGCAGTGGAATGCATTCAGAGTTTGCCAAGTCCACACACACACACACACACACACACACACACACACACACACACACACACACACACACACACACACACACACACACACACACACACACACACACACACACACACACACACACACACACACACACACACACACACACATATGGCAGATATAAGCGCAGACTGTAGTTCACACACCAGCTGTTTACTCCTGTCAGGAGCCATAAAAACAACGAGTCACTTTGACAAAAAAAACGAATACTATGAAACTCCATATGGTTTCTCTATCCCTCTGTGTGTCAATCTGTTTCTCCCTACTTTCCTCCATCTCTCTCTCTCTCTCTCCCTTCTCTCTCTCCCTCCCGCTTTCCCTCCCCATCTTTCTCTCACTCCATCTCTGTCCCCCTTCCCTCTCCTCTCTCTTAGCCTCTTTCCCCCTCCTTCTCTCTCTCCTCTCCTCTCAACAGTGTGCCGTATGGCCCTGGCGGAGGATGATAGATAATTCTACAAGCTGACAAACTCTATAACGCTCATTAAACACACATCTACCGTCGTAGAAATGTATTTCTTCAGAAGTGTCAGTCAGTCTGTGGCAATGCAGAGAGCCGCTTTGTGAGTCTCATTCTATTTTCTCTTTGATACCGCGGGACGTCAATCAACGCCTTGGCCACCATTCAAACCTTTAGTTTGATGAATATAGTACTGGAGTGGGGATGCTGTAAGTACAATGGGTTGCAAGCTGTTTACAGACAGACAACCATGTAATGATCACTTTACGTTGATATGGATAGATACTGGTCTGGAACTGACCCAAAAGTAGATTTATTTCAGCACATCTTTGCCCAAATCAAGTTTGCAGTGTTTATGTGAGACTTTGCATGGCCCATGAATTCATAGAGTACCGTGGATGTTCGTCATAGTTTTGGTAGATACTGTAATTAGACACTGTTGCGTGAAGACTCATTTAAATGCAGTAAGATGTAAACTATTCTGAGGGCCTGTGAAAACCTGTTTTTAGAAATGAGACACATTGCCATTTGCAGGCAAGTGGGATATGCAGGCTTCTCACACACATGCACTCGCACACACGCGTACACACGTACACACACACACACCACATGCATCCACCGGCGCGCACACACACGTTTCCACCCACACACATCTGTTTAAAACATTTTATCTCCTGTTAGGGCCTATACATTTGTCATACTATAATGTCAGTTTATTTTCATTTTGTATTTAATCTCAAATAGACTAATTTGGTTTCTTATTCAATGATTTATCATTTCCATACTGTAGATTTCATTAATTGTTCATTTCCAATTGCTTATTTGTGGTGCCAGTGGTTTAAGCCAGTTTCTTGTTATCTGTTTAAGTGCTTTTATTCTCAGAATTCTGAAGAGGTACTTATCAGAGTGGAGGACCAGTGTATGGGAGGTTCTCCCCAGGAGTATGTGTTCTGGATTCAGAGAAAGTGATCATTCAGACATATCATCTAATACTTTGTGTACTTCGATCCAGAAATGATTAAGGACTGGGCATGAGCTCCCCCCCTGGTTACACCAGCAACTTGGTGTGATGTCACGGTTGTATTTTGATTGTATTAATAGGATTTAGTCAAAATCTTCCAAAATTTCCAAGAGTATTCCCTCCAGAGTAGAGAGTTGGTTGTCTTGGACATGTTTCTAGATATGTCCTCCCAGTCCTCTTGGGTTACTACTATTTGCAGCTCGTCTTCCCAACTGGTTACCACTATAATACTGTCATCTTTTGTTTGTTCTCCGATAGTTCTGTATATGTGCCCCAGCACATTCTTGCCAATTACCTTGATGTATGTCTTTGCTATACATCTAATTAAAGGATGTATATCACAAAGCATTTTATTAGGTCCCTCTGATAGCTTCTTTTTTTTTGCACTTTTTTGTACCAATCCCCTTGTCTGTTAAAACCTCTTGAGCCTATGGGGGGTGCTATTTCGATCTTGGAAAAATTGGTCTCCAAATTAAACTGCCTCGTACTCAATTCTTGCTCGTACAATATGCATATTATTATTACTATTGGATAGAAAACACTCTCTAGTTTCTAAAACCGTTTGAATTATGTCTCTGAGTGAAACAGAACTCATTCTGCAGCACTTTTCCTGCCAGGGAGTGAGATTTCAGAAATCTCGGCCTCTGTTCCCAGGTCAGTTTATAAGTCCCTGTGAACGCTGTGGGGCTACAAACACTGCATACGCCTTCCTCTAGATGTCAGTAAGTGGTGACAATTTGAATGGAGTCGATTGCGCAATCTGGGACCTTATATTAGACCCTGGAGCGGAAGTACCTTTCTTTTCAGCCTTGCGCTCGACGCAGAATGGACGTCGGACTGGCCTCCTTCCAAGCTTTGGTTTAGCCAGTTCTATATCCCCGGTCATGTTTTTATTCATTATAGGTGTTAAAGACATCATAAGGTAGTTCATTTAAACCGATTTATAGCAATTTATATCAGTTTATTGCGATTTTCTGGCATTTCTTTGTGACGCACTTTCAAGAGTTGGACACTTTTCCGGTACATGCCGAACGTTAGTGGCCATTTTGACAGGACAAGAGGACATCTTTCGACCAAAAGACGATTAGACCGGAGAAAGGACACCTTGCCCAAGATTCTGATGGAAGCTCAGCTAATAGTAAGAACTATTTATGCTGATAAATCGTTGTTCTGTTGAAAATAGTCAAATGCATAAAACGCCATTACTTGCAATGTAGCCTTGCATTATCGGACCCTGTATTGCGCAGCAACGTTAATTTTAAAAATGTAATTCAGCGATTGCATTAAGAACTAATTTGTCTTTCAATTGCTGTCCACCCTGTATTTTTTAGTCAAGTTTATGATTATTTATTGATTAGACTAGGTCATCTGAAGAATTCTGAGAAGGTTAGTGAAAAAATTCATATATTTTGGTGGTGATAACGTTATCGCTCTTTTTGCCTTGAATCAATGCTGGGGTAATGTTTGCACATGTGGTATGCTAATATAACGATATATTGTGTTTTCGCTGTAAAACACTTAGAAAATCTGAAATATTGTCTGGATTCACAAGATCTGTGTCTTTCAATTGCTGTACACTGTGTATTTTTAAGAAATGTTTTATGATGAGTAATTAGGTAATACACGTTGCTCTCTGTAGTTATTCTAGTCGAGTTGTGATGGTGGCTGCAATGGTAAACTATGATTTATACCTGAAATATGCACATTTTTCTAACAAAACATATGCTATACAATAAATATGTTATCAGACTGTCATCTGATGAAGTTTTTTCTTGGTTAGTGGCTATTTATATCTTTATTTGGTCGAATTGGTGATAGCTACTGATGGAGTGAAAAAATGGTGGAGTAAGAAAAATTGTGTCTTTTGCTAACGTGGTTAGCTAATAGATTTACATATTGTGTCTTCCCTGTAAAACATTTTAAAAATCAGAAATGGTGGCTAGATTCACAAGAAGTGTATCTTTCATCTGGTGTCTTGGACTTGTGATTTAATGATATTTAGATGCTAGTATTTACTTGTGACGCTATGCTAGGCTATGCTAGTCAGCTTTTTTACTGGTGGGGGTGCTCCCGGATCCGGGTTTGGGAGGAACTAGAAGTTATTTAACGTCCAATAATACCTGCTCAGTCTTTTTCAGCCCATCATTTAAATGTGTCATCAATCATACATGTTTTAAAGTCACCGTCCACCACAATTTCTCGCAGGTAGATCAGGTCTGTTTGGATGCATTGTGGTTTGGTGGTATTAGTCCAGACCTTTATATTGTTATTTATACAGAAATTTTCTATCTTCCTAGTTTGTGCATTGATTGTCTTCATAAATATAATTGTCCTGGTTTTTCCATTTGTTGGATTTCCATCTGTCTCAATTTAGCTGTTGATGTTGATGTTCATCCATACAATAATAGATTTTCGTTGGGCGGCTATGTAATAATTCATTAGGTTTGGTAGTTTACATTGTTTGATTGTTTTAAGTTTGACACGGGCTTTTCGTCCTCCCAGGTACATTTAGAAAGGAGTCTGACCTACTGTTTAAAACTGTTAGGAATAATAGTTATTGGTAGATTCTGGAACAGGAATATAACATCTTGGGAGGAAATTCATTTTAATAGTTTCAATTCTTCCTTTTATTGTTAAAGGTACTAATGTCCATCTTTGTAGATCCTGTTGATGTTATAGCGATGTAGTTTTGTCAGGTCTTGGGGGATATTAATCCCTAAATATTTCAGTTTATTTTGATACCATTTAACTTGAAGCTTAGTTTTGATGTCTTGGGATATTGATTGACCATGGCTTCTGATTTCCCTGGATTTAGTCTGTACCCAGATACATCACTGGATTGTTTTATTTCATCTATAGCGGCAGGAACTGACTGGGGAATGTTTGTTATTGTGGTGAATCACGTCGTCTGCGTACATTGCTAATTTGTGTTCTTCCTCATTGATCTTATTGATATGTAGACTTGTATTTTCTGATGAACCCTAACTCCTACCCCTAACCTTAATCCTAACATTCTATTCACTTGTCAGTACATTCTGGTCCGGAAAAGACAGAAAAACAAGTTCTCACACACACACACACGCACACGCACATCCACGCACACACACAGACAGACAGACAGACAGACACACACACACACAGACAGACACACACACACTCACACACGCACATGTACACACACACACGCACACGCACACACACACAGACTCACACTTACACAGACTCACACTTACACACACACACACACGCACACGCACACAGACTCACACTTACACAGACACGCACATGTACACACACACGCACACCCACACAGACTCACACTTACACACACACGCACACGCACACACACAGACTCACACTTACACAGACACGCACACACACACACACACACACACACACACACACACACACACACACACACACACACACACACACACACACACGCACGCACGCACGCACGCACGCACGCATGCACACACACACACACACACACACACACACACACACACACACACACACACACACACACACACACACACACACACACACACACACTAGAGTCAGACACATCACACCGGCCACATACAGTGGCAAGAAGAAGTATGTGAACCCTTTGGAATTACCTGGATTTCGACATAAATTTGACATAACATTTGATCTGATCTTCATCTAAGTCACAACAATAGACAAACATAGTGTGCTTAACCTTTTAACACATAAATTATTGTATTTGTCTTGTCTATATTGAATACATCATTTAAACATTCACAGTGTAGGTTGGAAAAAGTATGTGATCCCCTAGGCTAATAACTTCTCCAAAAGAAAATTGGAGTCAGGAGTCAACTAACCTGGAGTCGGTTCAATAAGACGAGATTGGAGATTTTGGTTAGAGCTGCCCTGCCCCATAAAAAACACTCTCAAAATGTGAGTTTACTATTCACAAGAAACATTGCCTGATGTGAATCATGCCTCGAACAAAAGAGATCTCAGAAGACCCAAGGTTAAGAATTGTTGCCTTGCATGAAGCTGGAAAGGGTTACAAAAGTACCTCTAAAAGTCAGTCCACGGTAAGACAAATTGTCTGTAAATGGAGAAATTTCAGCCCTGTTGCTACTCTCCCTAGGAGTGGCTGTCCTGCAAAGATGACTCCAAGAGCACAGCGCAGAATGCTCAATGAGGTTAAGAAGAATCCTAGAGTGTCAGCTAAAGACTTACAGACATCTCTGGAAGATGCTGACATCTCTGTTGACGAGTCTATGATACGTAAAACACTAAACAAGAATGGTGTTCATGGGAGGACACCATGGAAGAAACCACTGCTGTCCAAAAACCCCCATTGCTGCACGTCTAAAGTTTGCATGTTGGATGTTCCACAGCACTACTGGCAAAATATTCTGTGGACAGATGAAACTAAAGGTGTGTCATTTGGAAGGAACATACACCACGTGTGGATAAAAAAGGCGCTCCACACCAACATCAAAACCTCATCCCAACTGTAAATTATGATGGAGGGAGCGCCATGGTTTAGGGCTGCTTTGCTGCCTCAGGGCCTAGACAGCTTGCTATCATCGACGGAAAAATGAATCCCCAAAAGACAGAAGTAAATCAACAACAGAATTGCTTCAACAGAAGAAAATACGCCTTCTGTGGTGGCCCAGTCAGTCCTGACCTCAACCCGATTGAGATGCTGTGACATGACCTCAAGAGAGCGGTTCACACCAGACATCCCAAGAATTTTGTGGAACTGAAACAGTTTTGTAAACAGGAATGGTCTAAAATTCCTCCTGACTGTTGTGCAGATCTGATCCACAACTACAGAAAACGTTTGGTTGAGGTTATTGCTGCCAAAGGAGGGTCAACCTGTTATTAAATCCAACGGCTGATATACTTTTCCCAACCTGTACTGTGAATGTTTACACAGTGTGTTAAATAAAGACATGAAAAATTATAGTTGTTTCTGTGTTAGTAGTTTAAGCAGACTGTTTGTCTATTGTTGTGACTTAGATGAAGATCAGATCAAATGTTATGACCAATTTATGCAGAAATCCAGGTAATTCTAAAGGGTTCACATACTTTTTCTTCCCACTGTAAATTCTGAGCCCCACCCGTGACCCGACTAGAGGACAGATTTTTCGCTGCAAGCCGACCCACCCGCACAGAATTGTTCCGAGAGCCACCAAATAACATACAAATGAATTTAATTGTTTTCATGACTCCAGAGTAGTAGGCTATTATTCCCCTCCTTGCATTAAATCATTTGTCTGCATGTCTGTCACGATGGAGAACAGGCAGTGAATTATCCAGTTTAGTTATGTGTAATAACTCTTAAGGAAACCATGCCATGAATTAAGAACACTATCTTTTTATTTTCACAATGAGATGTGGCACATTGACAACTCAAATCGCTCTGAATTTAAGGGCCTTCTAATCAGCCTTCTTAGCTATAGAGTCGACATAACTAAACAAGACCTTTACATTCAATATTGTTTGATAATCAAACAGTTTGATTGAAAATTAAATAAACAATTCCCAGAATCGAATATGCAAAAAGTGCTTTTATTTAGCAGGCTATACTCAAATGTTTTACCAGCCGGAGACTTTAGATTTGATTTGGCCTGCGTATGGTGTAAATGAACGAAAGCCTGAATTAACATAATAATTAACTGATAATAAACAGAATTAGCCTGTTGTAAATAAATACCTGCTTGCACTTTTTGCAGGCTGTGTATCCATCTAATGGGTTGTAGTCCTTGTCCACAATGACTTCCAAACCAAAATGGGGATTTCACGATGGTGTATTTCATGACCTTTATTTTTATTTATCCGGTTACATTAGCCATTGTCATGTGAGCTAGAATAGCCAGGGAAAATAAACTTGTCAATGTATTTTCACGTAGGGGGATGAAACATACGTTTCAGGACCACACAAATAATGGACCTTTCCCTGATCCACTGGGTGAGCGGCTGCCTCACCGCTCAACGAATGGAATTTGCAACACAATGCAGCACAACCAGCTCTTGGGTTTGTACTTTTTAAAAATCTTGATTTAAAACGTTTTCTGACTGGCAATATAATTGTTCTGAACCGCAAGCTGACCCGTATGCTGAAATAATGTTTTCATTGAACCTGTCAGCTGATTTTTTTTGCGGTTCAACCGCAGGGAAACACGGATATATGACCTGATGCAGGAATCTAAGACACACACACACACACAAAGGGTGAAATATGAGATATTAAACTTGTGTGATGGATAGTGATGGTGACACCAGCTGTCAGTGAGCATCAGCCTCGGGCACGATCGCTGTGACAACCACGACACAGACCCCTTGGAGAGATTAGAATCATCCGCCACACACCTGACACAGAACGCACACACAACGCACACACACCTCGACACCGTGACACTGGCTCTGTCAGCTGACCTCCATCATCATCATCATGGTGAGGAGAGAGGGAGGAGAAGGATTGGTAGGGGAGAGAGAGAGTGGAAGAGAGGAACGGAAATGAGACTGGGAGAGGGCAGGATAAAGGAGACAAATGAAAGAAGGAGAGTATGGGAAAGGAGAGAGACCCTAGGAGAGGAATGAGAGGAGAGTGGAATAGGGGAGTAGAGTTGATAGCTGGGGTAGGTTTGATCTGTGGGTCTTTATACCAATCACAGTCATTAGTATTCTTCCTCCCTACTCTGAGTTTGGCAGGCCCAGATGATACATATCTAACACTAAGAACTACAGCCACGGTCTGCACAATCACCAGGAACTATCATTTAGAACTTCAGAGATCATCCGTGTGTCCACGTGTGTGTGAACATCTGTGTGTGTGTGTCACGCCCTGACCTTAGTTATATATGTTTTCTGTATTATTTTGGTCAGGTCAGGGTGTGATGTGGGTGGGTATGCGTGTTTTGTGTTGTCTAGGGTTTTTTGTAGATCTATGTTTTTTTTGTAAGTCTAGGTTATTGTAGGTCTATGGTGGCCTGAATTGGTTCCCAATCAGAGGCAGCTGTTTATCGTTGTCTCTGATTGGGGATCCTATTTAGGTTTCCATTTTCCAGTTAGGTTTGGTGGGTTATTGTCTATGTGTAGTTGCATGTCAGCACTAGTTGTTTATAGCTTCATGTTCGTTTTGTTATTTTGTTAGTTTGTTTAAGTGTTCTTCGTTTAATAAAGAAGAATGTATTCCAATCACGCTGCGCCTTGGTCTCATCGTTACGACGAACGTGACAGTGTGCTAGGGAGGATTTGTTAATTTCCTAATCTTGCAAGGATTGGTGAATTTCCTAATCTTAATGATTGACACAATAGGCGTTGTCATTATTAAAAACTCCTCCCAAACATGTTCGTTGTTGTCATCAGAAAACTGATGACAAATAATCACTGGCCTCAGACTGCACACACACTCTGAAATCCATACACTCTTAGAAAAAAACTACTAGAACGGCCATTGAGCAAGGCAGTTAACCCCCAACAACAACTGCTCCCCAGGTGCCGATGACGTCGATTAAGGCAGCCTCCCCACACACCTCTCTGATTCAGAGGGGTTGGGTTAAATGTGGAAGACACATTTCGGTTGAATGCATTCAGTTGTACAACTGACTAGGTATCCCCTTTCCTTTCCCCCTTTCCCTAAAAGGGTTCTTCAGCTGTCCCCATAAGAGAACCCTTCAAATAATTATTTTTGGTTCCAGGTAGAACCTTCTTGGTTCCAGGTAGAAACCATTTGGGTCCCATGTAGAACCCTGTCACAGAGGGCTCTACATGGAACCCAAAATAGTTCTACCCGGAACCAAAAAGGGTTATCCTATGGGGACAGTCGAAGAACCATTTTGGAACGCTATTATCTAAAAGTGGACCTGCTACTATGGACCATAGGGCTGATAGTGTATGATACTGTAGGTAGACACACAATTAGGTTACTGGAAAAACTGTCTTTCTAACCTACTGTTTACTATTGAGGACTATTGTGCAGACAATAATGCTGTACCGGGCGCATCATGTTTGAAAATGGCCAACTAATGTCTGGTTGCATTTCCTGTAAATACCTTTTCAATATAGGTGCTCATGTTACATATGGAGATGTACCAATAACCAATATGCTGCTGATTGGATACGGTCATGGTTTTGCTTCCTCACCCAATGTGAGGGAAATTTCAGCAGGTGATGTTTTCATTTCTCCGTCTATTTGCGGGCATTTATAGAAATGCATTATGGGACAATTCTCCCATTTGCTGCCAATTCCAAGGCAATTCCCCCTAGCAAATGAGAGATGGAGAAGGGAATGTAACTATTACAGCTGGTTAAGTGCTGAATGAGGTGTGTGTGTATTTATGACTTTGTGTGTGTGTGTGTTTGGAGAGCGTTAGAGAGATGGAGAGAGGCAAAGTCATAGAGGGAGAGAGAGTGGTTTGGTTTCTGTGCAACAGTTAATCATGGATGAGGATTGTCATCTTTAACGGCTGTCAATTAAAAGCTAATTAGAGGATGTGAACTCGGCTAGAACTGCCATCTCTGTTGATCCGTCGTCACACAGCTGTCACAGGCGCATGAGCACGCACGCACACACACACACACACACACACACACACACACACACACACACACACACACACACACACACACACACACACACACACACACACACACACACACACACACACACACACACACACACACACACACACACACACACACACACACATACACACACACACACGCACACACACACATACCTCTGTCCAGCCTAACATGTTGTGAGCCTGCCATCATTTTGCCCAGGGAGAACAAAGCAGGTGTTTATTGTCTCCCTCATACCAAAGCAGGTCTGAAAAGTCTAAATTAATGACACTCTCACCCTCTTACCTGTCCATGGAGTACGGCCTAATCACAGAATTACCAACGGACATGGACGGAAGGGGAGGAAAGATACGAGAGAGAATGAGAGCCCCACAGACGGAGAGATGGGTCTCACACAGAGAAACAGGGATCGAGGTGGAGGGAGCAAGAGAGACGAAGGTTAGAGAGGAAAGTAAGGAGCGAGAGAGAGAACGGGAAGAAGTGAGAAAGAGAGCGAGAGCCAGTGTGAGGAGCAGAGGGAGGGGCCGTGTGATGATGGTGAATGGCGCAGGGTGTTATTAGAGGTCATCTCTGTGGATTACGCAGACAGAGTTCACGGTACACAGGAACCAGGCAATTTACCTCCATGAAAAATAGATGAAGACCTGGAATGAAGTGACAGATGCACTTAGAGAGAGAGAGAGAAAAGCTAGAGAGAAAACACTGATGGAGGTTGGGAGATTATGGAGGGTGGGTGTGGAGGTTGTGTGTGTGTAATGTGTGTGAGTGTAATACGTGTGTAATGTGTGTGTAAGGGGGGAGTTCGTTCCCCAATTTTGTTGACTGAAGACAATTTGGTTTTGACAGCAGATGTTGGATGACCTCACCAGTGCCCCTATTAGAGACTGAGCCCAGCTATGACTGGCAGATCTTAACACACACAGGAACACACACACACACACACTGAGAGCCAGCGTGCATACACACACATGCATGCACACACAGAGACTCACACGTCCCACAAGTCCACACGTCCCCCCGCCCACACCTCCGCACACCCACACGCCCGCCCGCACACACACACACACAGGAACCTGGGTGAGCTTAAAACACACCCATCAAACTCTGAGATAGAGTGTGAAGCGCCGTGAAAATGTCTGGAGTCATTCTCCCAGCAGGGTCCTCAGTTAAAACAGTAAAAACATCCCACTGAATGTCTCCCTTTGTTTTTACATTCATATGAGAGACAAAAGAGAATTGGAGACAGGTGGTAATGCTCCAACAGAGCCCTCCGCCACTGGCACGATCTAAAAACATTTAGGGCCTGTCACAGACGAGAACAGACAAATACACCAGCTCAATCTACTGTTTCACTGCTTTACTGCTGCTTGTAGCATCACCCATTCTACAGACACACCACAGGTTCCCTCGGTAGACTATGCAGCTGAAACACCTGACTGTCAATATGCAAATTATACAGGTACAGCCTGCTTTATATTCTTCCATGTTGGGTACGTGTGCTTTGCTTTGTGTTCTACTCTCCTCAAGAACAGAGCATCTATGAAAAAGCATGTACACACACAGACGCCATGTTTCAATAAGCAACCAGGCCTGTAACGGAGTTGATTAAAACAGACGGCCTTTTCCCCTGTCCCTCCCAGGCCATCGCCCTGAAGCCTATCTGTATAACAGTACCACTGTCGGTGGGGAGAGAGGTGGCTTTTATATCCTTTCTGTGTGCTCTGAATATTTCATGTCCCTCGGAGACCTCATGTTTTATTGAGCCGCAGATAAAGTCCCAACCAAGGGGAATGTATTACATTATGCACCATCATTTATAAATGACCACCAATCGATGTCTGCCCTTATACATAACACAGGCTAAACAGCCCCCTCACCACCATCCACACTGCCACTGCTGCCAGGGATGAGGAGACGGACACACAGACACACTCCTCCATCCACAGACCGCAGCTTCAAAATAATAGTTTGAAAGATTCTATTAAAAAGGGAACGTAGGGGTCATGCGAGCTAGCTTGGTGAAGAGGAAGCGTGACGCTGGAGGAGGTGTAGTGGCCTGGCTGTCTGTATTGTTTCTTCATCCTGTGTAATGTATTCTCAGTGAATTTGGTGATGGTGCTGTTTCTGCTATTGGCTGATGTTAAAGGGATAGTTCACCCAAATTACAATTCGACATAGTGGCTTCCTTACCCTGTAAGCAGTCTATGGACAAGGTACTGTATGACAGCTACCCGTGCTTTGGTTTTGCTTACTTGGCCACTGTTTCAAATGCTAACTTTTTAGCATTTGTAAAAGAAATCCAATGCAAGTCAATGGTACCTATATTAGAATGTTAGCGCTTCATATCCAAATCATCTGGAAGTAACATCATTGAGTTACACAATAATTGTTTTATACTTTAGGATGATTTGAACATGAACTGTGAAAATGCTAATATACAGGTAACTGTCAAATTAATGGAAAAACTTCAGTGAATGAGAGACACAATTAACATCCCATTATGCTTAGGGTCATGTATAAAAATGCTGGGCAGGCCAATATTTTGGCTACCATGATTATGCCCCCATAGGATGAAAATGCCCCATCCACAGGGCATGAGTGGTCACTGTTTGGTTTGATGAGCACGAAAACGATGTAAACCATATGCCATGGCGGTCTCAGTCACCAGATCTCAACCCAATTGAACCCTTATTGGCGATTCTGGAGTGGTGCCTGAGACAGCGTTTTCCACCACCGTCAAAAGAACACCAAATGATGGAATTTCTCGTGGAAGAATGGTGTTGCATCCCTCCAATAAAGTTACAGACAGCTTTAGAATCTATGCCAAGATGCATTGAATCTGTTCTGGCTCGTGATGGCCCCACCTGTAGGTGCCATTGAGTTGCATAGGATTTGTGCCACAAATGTAAAAAAAAAACATGGGTCACTGTCATACCTTGTCAATAGACTGCTTACAGGGTAAGGAAACCAATGTTATTTTGTAATTTGGGTTAACTATTCCTTTAACATTGGGGGGGGGATCTTCAAACATTTTTCAAGTAATAGCAGAAACAGCAACATCTAGTGGTCAGAACCTGGTAATATGAGGATGTAGGATGGGACAAAAACCTAACAACTTCAATTACACATTTTTCGGATCAGGAAAAAAATAACATCCCAAAATTCACTGGGAACACATTACATGGGATGAAGAAATAATACTCCAAGCTGCAACTCCATACTACTTGTCATACACAGAGAACTGATACTACAGTACCAGTCAAAAGCTTGGACAACCTACTCATTCAAGGATTATTCTTTATTTTTACTATTTTCTACATTGTAGAATAATAGTGAAGAATTCAAAACTATGAAATAACACATATGGAATCATGTAGTAACAAGAAAATATATTTGAGACTTAGTGTGGTTAGCGCTTAGCCTAGTGGTTAGCGCTTAGCCTAGTGGTTAGCGCTTAGCCTAGTGGTTAGCGCTTAGCCTAGTGGTTAGCGCATTGGGACAGTAACCCAAAGGTTGCTAAATCGAATCCCCGAGCTGACAAGGTAGAAATCTGTCGTTCTGCCCCTGAACAAGGCAGTTAACCCACTGTTCCTAGGCTGTCATTGTAAATAAGAATTTGTTCTTAACTGACTTGCCTGGTTATGTAAGGACTGGGTGTCGGAGTGCGAAGTCAGGCGCAGGAAACAGAGGATGCAATAACAAATGTTCCTTTAATGAAACACGGAGAACTTCGGCCACCCTACTATACACTGGGTGCTCTCCATAAACTGCCCCAGACACGGGGGGAACGAAAACAGTCCAGTAACAAACTCGAACATACACAAACACGTATAGTCCGAAACAAACACCACACTTACAAACTAACAATCCCGCACAAAGAAACGGGCGGGCCGGCTGACTGATAAGCCCAACTAATTACAAACAAATTTTACAAGCAAAAATCATTAGCTGTAAAGTAGGCCAAGGGGTTAACTCATTTATCCTTTAGCATAAAGTTTCCATGGTTAGACTAAACACAGTCTTTTCTCAGAACTTTGGTCTTTCTTGCATTTCTCTCTCTCTGTCTGTCTTGCATGCACTCACACAGACACACAGACACACAGACACACAGACACACAGACACACAGACACTCACACACACACACACACACACACACACACACACACACACACACACACACACACACACACACACACACACACACACACACACACACACACACACACACACACACACACACACACACACACACACACACACACACACACACACTGACAGTCTCCATAACCCGTCCCTTGATCACTGTAATCAACCATAAACATCATGTGCCTGGAGGTCCAATAATTACTGGCTGCCAGAGAGGCCCTGTAGGAACATGTCACACACACACATACACACACACATGCCACAAACGCACAGTTGCATGCGCCTATGCTCACTTACACACAGGTGTGTGTGCTCTGCTGCGCTCTAAGCTCAGACAGGGCCTCAGCATAGGACACTAATGAGTCCAATGAGACTAAGGGGAAAATAACCCCTGAAATGTACACCACACTAAAACACCTTAGAGAGAAGAGAGGGAGTGAGCGAGAGGGAGAGAAAGAAAGAGAGAGAGAGAGAGAGAAAGAGAGCGAGAGAAAGAGAGCGAGAGAAAGGATAAATAGAGAGAATGAAAGTGGGAGCGAGCAGGACTGGAGAAAGAAGAGTAAAGAGAGGTGGCGGAATAAAAAAGGAGAAAAAAAGAGTGTACCGTTGCCAAAGCCGTTGCTGAGCTGTTGCCGGTAACCATGGTAACGGATTCCTATGGTGTGTATTCTGGTTGGCGTGAGGAGTTAGAGGGAGCGAGAGAGAGAGGGTGTAAAGGGTTTTGGCAAACGCCACCCTGCCAAAGGGACTCTTTATCTGCTAGGGAGCAGAGGATAGGAACCTCCGTTATTCAAGCACTTCCTGTTATACCATGACATCTATAGAAAGCAGATGTTACATAAACGCCATGGTACACTGTCTCCCCTCACACCACAACTGCCCACAACTGTGCGTCTCTGTGTGAGAGGCAAACACATACAAATACCAGGGCTCGCTCTGAACAAGCCTCGAGCAAACCAGTGGTGTTTTATCATTGCAAGCCAGTAAGCTACAGGCCAATCAAAGGAGCTCGATCCAACCGAGCCGCTGGCAAATGGCAAGCCTTGATCCAACAAAGCTGCCAGCCAATGAAAGGCCTTGATCATCGCAAGCCTCTGGCCTACGATAGGCCTTGATACTTCAGTGTTGGTCTCCCTCCCTAAGGCCTCCAGGGCAGCTGTATATGTCCCACTCCTTTAACTAAAGCCAAAGTCTGCACATGTCCACTGGTGCTTCTAAAGTTCCAGTGTTAGTTACTGAAACAGTGAACTCAACACCTCATATTAGGGGTGTCTAACTCCAGTCTTAGAAGGCTTTAGTGGTTTCCAAGTCCCCCTTGGGTTCTGAATCTATCTATTACTGTCAATGCTGAAAACGTGAGAATACACATACCTGATTGCAATGTAAACTCCTGAAATCAGACAGGGAGAGCAGTTACAAAGGTTCCATACGAAGGTTCCATGTACAATCCCCACCAAGAGAACACAAGTAACCCCACTATTGAATGTATGAACCATGCATAAGCCAGGCCAGTCTCATGGCCTATATGTTTCATTTGT
Organism: Salvelinus namaycush; assembly: GCF_016432855.1. Lineage (NCBI taxonomy): Eukaryota > Metazoa > Chordata > Actinopteri > Salmoniformes > Salmonidae > Salvelinus > Salvelinus namaycush. The sequence goes on from NC_052344.1 coordinate 8,958,634, forward strand.
ATAAACCATGTAGAAGCAGGTTCTTACAGGATGAAAGTGAACCCACCCAGCACAGCCTAGTCACAAAGCTAGAGCTGGACACCAGGCGATAGCACCAACCACTAGGTCACTAAAGCCCTGACAGCCCTCTGGTACCAGGCCTGATCCGTATAAAGCCAATGTTTTTTTGGGTCAAAACAATAGGTTTCAGATCTGTTGATAAGCATGGGGACACAGTCTGGGGTAGAGGGACATCCGTCATGTCAGCTTTATGGGGCCAGAGATACACACAGGGTGTGAGGCAGGCTTATCTCTGGGAGAGAGGTGAACACACACACAGATGATTACAATCCTAAATATGACATGATAAAGGTCAAACAAATTAAGGGTCAGTCTGAATGAATCATTGACAATCATCCAGTCTAAACTTTGCTGTTGATCTGTATGGCCGGTGAATACCAGGGGATTTCTCACATTACTATAGTATGATAATGGAAAAGAAGATTGAACAGATAGCTGGTGAGTCATTCCTTCCCAAGTTCTGAAAATAAATACATGTGTGTGTGCTTAGCAGCAGAGCTGAAGGATGGCCAGCGCTGTGTACACAGGAGTGGAGTCAGTGAGTACAAACATTTATTGGAGGCGAGTGACATTCCTGAGTGTTATTATGACTGCGTGAATCTTTCATGATGAGGTCAAGGATCAACAACACCCAAAACCTAGGAGAACAAACACACGGTGGTGGAAATAGTAAGGGAGAACAAACAACAGGAGGAGTGGAGAGAGGAAAGAGTGAAGGAGAGAGCGAGAACGGAGGACAAACAACAAGAGGTGCGGAGAGAGGAAAGAGTGAAGGAGAGAGCGAGAACGGAGGACAAACAACAAGAGGTGCGGAGAGAGGAAAGAGTGAAGGAGAGAGCGAGAACGGAGGACAAACAACAAGAGGTGCGGAAAGAGGAAAGAGTGAAGGAGAGAGCGAGAACGGAGGACAAACAACAAGAGGTGCGGAGAGAGGAAAGAGTGAAGGAGAGAGCGAGAACGGAGGACAAACAACAAGAGGTGCGGAGAGAGGAAAGAGTGAAGGAGAGAGCGAGAAAGAGAGAGAGAACAAGTGAAGAACAGAAAGAGTGCAAGATATAAAATCACAAACACCAGAAGATTAAAGCAACAGATATTATCTTTTTAGAGAGAGAGAGAGAGATAGAGAAATGAGAGACAGTGAATGACAGAGAGAGGAAGACAGAAAAGGATATAAGAAAGAGAGAGACAGAAACAACGGAAGAGAAAATGACAGAAAGGGTGAAATACACACAGAGAGAGAGCGAGAGAGAGAGAAGGAGAGAGAGAGTAGGAGGGATGCGTGTGTGTTAGCGCCTCTAGATATAATTGTCCATACTGGCAGATGCACTGTCCTAGGCTGTAATTTGGAGTGGTTTATCAACGGGCCTTTAATGAGGTTTAATGTGAGTCCCACTGTGTTCAAATGGCACACTCATTTGTCCATGAACAAACCCCATTCACTCCCCCACAAGCCCCCACTGACCCCCTGGGCAGCTGGGACATGACCTCTCATAGACAACACCTCCAACATACAGTACACCTCACCATGTTAACAGGAGAGTATTTGGTGTGTCATAGGGGTTGTGTTAGGAGGTTAGGGTCGAGGTTAGGAAGAGGTGTAGTGTGGCTGTGTACCAATAGTCTTGTGAGGCTTCCTCTCCTTGGCCTCTTCTATGGGTGGCAGGAAGGAGATAAGAGACAAAAAGGAGAAGACAATCTAAAACTATCGGGACACATTATTAAGTGTCTTTCGGTTTGCGTGCATTTATTTAATTAGAATGAAAAGTTTAAACGTAGCCAGTGAACCAGTGTGAGATGAGAGGCGTCTCGTACCACTGGAATCCTGCTGAATGCAAGGCTGAGCTCATTAGAACTGCCTCTACATCATAGACACTACTCTGCTGCTGTTTTCACAGACACACAGCACAGACCGGAGAGAGAGAGAGAGAGAGAGAGAGAGGGAGAGAGAGAGAGAAAGAGGGCTAGAGATGGAAACAATGATAGGAGAGACAAAGCAGGTGGGCTGGGTAATTGCCTGGGGAATATATTGAATGAGCCACAGTGCGTCTGATGGAATAGGAAATCGTCTCTATCTCCTTATTCTCTCTTTCTCTCTCTTTCTGTATCACCCTCTCATTATCTCTCCCACTCCTTTTCTCTTATCCATCTCCCCCTCCCCCTTTAAACACATCTCTATCTTCATCTCCTGCTACATTCTCTTCACCTCTCTCCCGTCTTTACATTTGGGCAATTCCTCAGTGTGTCAAACCAGTTAAACAAACCATACCAATATATGCACAAGGACTATTTTTTAACAATTTACACTGAACATTTTGAAAAAACGTATTTACTTGAAGAACAGTGCAGATGCAACGTTTGGTAACAGAATGACGGTTTGTCATAATAATTTGCTGGGTGCTTCTATTTGTCCTGTTTCCCATATGTACATGTGTGCATTAATACGCATGTGTGAATTGGAAATGTGTTTTTTTTGCATATCCCAACTCTCCCTAAGACACCCTCGGAGAGTGGGGTCATGGCCAGGATCTGCCATCTTCAACGGCGACCCTGGTGTAAATAGGGTTAAGTGTCTCTCTCAAGGGCACATCGGCATGTTTTGTCCTTTGTTGACTCAGGGATTTGACTAGGTTAGTAGCCCAGTGATCTAACCACTACTTGCCACATGTTGAATGACGGTTGTTTGTGCCGTCATTCTGTTACCAAACTTTGCATCTGCGATGCTTTTCCAGTAAATATGTTTGTGTAAAATACTCAGAGGAAATAGTTTAAAGTAGTTCTTGTGCATAGAGCTGGTATGGTTTGTTTAAATTTGTAATCATTGGTTTTTGTTTGATATACATTTTAAATTGAAACATCTGAGTATCAGTGTCACTCTGTCACAGTGGAGTTCCCCTTTTCTGTCGCTCCCTTTCTCGCACGCACACGCACGCACGCACACACACACACACACATCCAAACCTGCACACAAACAATATACATGTCTGGCTGATGGCCTTTAAATCAATCAAAGACAGAATGAATAATAATAGAAGGTAGTAATTAATTATATACGTCAACCCCCCCTCCTCCCCCCATTTCCCCTATCTAAAAACCATTCAACCAGAATCCTCTAGAAGACCACCTCTTTGGACAGATGCCGGCCATATCTAGGCTATAGAGATGTGGTCTGTGTCTGCGCGTGGAGATTCCTTTTGAATCAGGGCTTGACAGTATCTAGGTTATGGAGGTGGCTGTTATTGCGAGGGAGTGAATGGCAGCAAGTGAATGGGGCTGGAGACAGGGGCCAGCAGTGGAGGAGAGATATTATGTGTGTGTGTGTGTGTGGGGGGGGGGGGGGGGGGGGGGGGGGGTACGGCTAAGACACGGAGATGGCAGGGGTGAGATAGTGTCACTGTATCCATTTAGAGGAGTTTAATGAGATGGTTCAAAAGACAGTCGGAGTGAGAGAAAGAGTAAAAGAGAGAGAGACCCTTTCACCACGACACCTCCCACAATACCTCTCACCCACACCTCCCTCCTCTCTCTCTCTCTCTCTGTCTCCTTCTCCTTCTCTCCTCACCCTGCCTTTTGTGAATAGATAAAACACATTCAATCAGAGCGAATGAGAAAATGAGTGTGTGAAAGAGATTCATTCAGTCATGCAGGCGTCCTTAATACATTTCAAAGGAGGCTGAGGTGAGGAGTGTGTTTCTATGCTGATAAACACCAACTTCAGGCCAGGAACATAAGAGGTAGATATGTTAGGATACAGAAACCCCTCATCTTCTGACTTCAATCATGAACCTGTACTTAGGGCCCTGAGTTTCTCCTAGTCAGATCACATTGCTATAAAAAACTCAGGGCCCTAGACATGACGACGTAATCCTCATTTACTGCAAACAGCTGTACAACACAATCACTAAAACCACAATAAACGCTGCATAATAAAATAGCCCACAATGTCCGTACTCAACTTGACAGTACTCTTGAAATACACACACCAAGCATTTCTATTGAGCAGGAGCAGAATTTGAGTTGTACCTCTAGCAGTCACACAAACCTCCCACATTTTTGTAGCCACTGTAATGTTGCTACTACCAAGCCCACAGTGGCTGCCTGCTGTAATAACTGGTGTATGGTATCACTGTGGTTGGGTTAACTGCTTGTACAATCTTTAATGGTTGAGTTACTGCATATTCCTAAGTAGGAAACAGCCTATAATTTGAACTGCCAGTTTGACTGTAATTTCAGTGAGGTTGGAGTGGACTGGGTATAATACTGCAAGGATATAGGACGAACTCAGTGTTGTAATGGCAGAAGACAATAGGGTGTGAGTGGTGATGATGGGAAAAGGGGATACCTAGTCAGTTGTACAACTGAAGGCATTCAACTGAAATGTGTCTTCCGCATTTAAACCAAGCCCTCTGAATCAGAGAGGTGTGGAGGGCTGCCTTAATCGACATCCATGTCTTCGGCACCCGGGGAACAGTGGGTTAACTGCCTTGCTCAAGGGCAGAACAACAGATTTTTGCCTTGTCAGCTCGGGGATTCGATCCAGCAACCTTTCGGTTACTGGCCCAATGCTCTAACCACTTGGCTACCTGATGCCCATGATGATGATGATGACAAAGATGGTGATGACGATGATGATGAGGATGATTGTCGATGATGATGATGATGTCGATGATGATGATGTCGATGATGATGGTGTGAAATACATGTTTTACTGCTTTCATTTTTCAGAACGAGACAATGTGTGTGCAGGCAACAGTTAGTGAACAAAAAGACCAGGTAAACATTGCTATGGCAGGTTTGATCGAATCCAGCCTAAGGACAACAGCTCAATACCCATCTCACAAAGAGCGAGAGAGCGAGAGAGAGAGAGAGAGAGATAGCGAGGGGAGAAGAAGAGAGGGACTAGCCGCACTGTCATTCCGACCATCAAATCACATTAGCGGCCATGCCATATTTATCCAATTCAAGACGAGGGGCATCTGAACATTCACAGCACACACCCAGAACGCTGCCTGGCTGATTGGAGGCCCACTGAACAATCCTCCCAACATGTTATTTACCAGCGGCTGATTGGAGGCCCACTGAACAATCCTCCCAACATGTTATTTACCAGCGGCTGATTGGAGGCCCACTGAACAATCCTCCCAACATGTTATTTACCAGCGGCTGATTGGAGGCCCACTGAACAAACCTCCCAACATGTTATTTACCAGCGGCTGATTGGAGGCCCACTGAACAATCCTCCCAACATGTTATTTACCAGCGGCCGATTGGAGGCCCACTGAACAATCCTCCCAACATGTTATTTACCAGCGGCTGATTGGAGGCCCACTGAACAATCCTCCCAACATGTTATTTACCAGCGGCTGGAGATGATGATGATGATGATGATGCTTATTGTACGATGTGTCTTCTGGGTCGATGTAGAATAAATGGAGAAGAGGCGAAGGAGGGAGAGAAGGAGTGAGGTAAGGTCAGGAGGAGAAGAGGGTAATGTTACAGATGACACTGACATGGTTATTACAGCCTAGTGGGGTGGAAGAGGAGCAGAGGAGCAGAGATGGACTGGAGTGGGGGAGTAGATAGAGTAGATGGGTCTTACCCTGTCTTCCTCCTTCTACCCACTCTCCCTTTTTCTGTCTTCCTACTTTGTTTATTGATCACATTTCATCCGTCTCTTTCTTTCTGTCCCCTCTCCTCCAATCCTAAAACCCCCATCTTTCCAAGCAGTACAAGTCCATATAGCAGTTATGTTCCCCGAGTTCCAGACAGACCTCTACTCTGAACTCTCGTCTCCTGTCCATGTCTCCACACACTGTAAAAGCTGTTAGGACCAGGAGAAACATCTATGTCATCTACAGATTACCTACTGTACGTGGACACTGAATTTCTTTGGTGAAACACTATCAATGTCTGAGATAGTGAGCAGTCATGAGGGAACAAGGCTAAGGCCTGTGAAGCTAAGAAGGTTATCGCTTCAAACACATTAGCATGACTCAATTCTTGTTCAGGATTGTATGTATTTGAATTATATTGACCAATGTGTGTGTGTGTGTTTTCATACACTCTGACTCCGATTCATCCCCCATCCACCCATCTGTGTTGCTGCCTCTAATGAGGGTCTATTTATACACCCCTCCTACAGGCGAGCTGAAGAATGGAGGGATGGAGGGGTGGAGTGAAGGAACGGAGGAGTGAAGGAGTGATGTGCTTCATTCTGTTTGCTAATACAGAACATTGTGTCTTACTGTGAGCTTTGTGCTGCTCGGTTCAAACAGAACCTTAATACGGTAGTTCTAATGAGCAGGCCTGTGTTAACTTTTACTGGGTCAGGACTAATATGTTCTCTGCTACTCCAATAACAACACCAGCACTATTAAACCTGTGGAGTATAGAGCTGCTGGAAGGGAAATGTGTGTGTGTGTGTGTGTGTGTGTGTGTGTGTGTGTGTGTGTGTGTGTGTGTGTGTGTGTGTGTGTGTGTGTGTGTGTGTGTGTGTGTGTGTGTGTGTGTGTGTGTGTGTGTGTGTGTGTGTGTGTGTGTGTGTGTGATGAAGTGTGTAGGCTTGCTGGACAGAGTGGACAGGAAAGTGGCTCTTAACTCAATGAGAGTATAACATTTTATTTGAAATGCCTTGCATAACGGTACAGTCAACCTCTCACAGAACTCTGTTTAACACGTCCACCTCTCTAATTCTTCACTTCTTTCTCTCCTTCCCTATTTTTTTTATCTTCCTCTCTCACCATTTTCCTGGCTCTCCTCATCATATTAAACCCAAATCAACTCTCCCGATCTCCTTCTCCCCCTGTCTCTAACCATCTCATAAATAAGGCGATACACAGACCTAGGATCAGTTTACTCACCCGCAATCATAACCGGAACCACCAGGAGAAGAAAGGCAAACTGACTATAGATCAGTGCTTGTTGGCAACTTCATCAAATGTTCATATGTTATCTGACAGGGTGGCAGGGGTGCAGGGTGAGATTGAGATCAGGTTGCTCTAAACCTAATTTCTCCTGCTTTCTCTGAGAGCAGAGATCCCTGTCACACCGCATGGCCGTGTGACCAGCATGGCAAAGGGCTAACTCATTAGTCTGCCTCACACACACACACACACACACACACACACACACACACACACACACACACACACACACACACACACACACACACACACACACACACACACACACACACACACACACACACACACACACACACACACACACACACACATACAAAGAGGCAAGCACTCTCTCACTTTATTTTCCCTCTGGCTCTTTTTTCTCTCCTATTCTCTCTATTCCGATCAGTCTTTTTCTTCCCCCTACCTTTACTCATTTTCATCTTTCTTCTTGTCACTTTCTTCCTCTCCGCCACCCTCCCTCTCTCTCTCCTCTCTCTGGCTTCTCCATCCAGGATTTAATTAAAGGAGTTAAATGGCCAGGGGTGATTCTCATCATGTCATCCCTCTCTCTTTCTCTCCTCCTCTGAGGTTATATCTGACTAATCCACCCCCCACCCCCCCCCCCCGAAGCTCAGTCTCAATAATGCATGGGCTGTGTGGCTGTAGCCTGGCCGCCCAGCGAGCCTGACACCAGGAGAGAGGCTGAGGCTGACTCCTAGCACCAGACCTGGTGCTGCTGGGGTACAACCAGAGCTGAGGGTCTTGGGCTGACTCCTTGAAAAAAGGAAAAACTTGCACTCACTAAAATATACTTTAAATTCTCATGTATTTTTTTTAGCAGCGGAGGTCAGAACAAACGGACTCGTTTCGGCGGCAGCCTTTGTCAGTGTTTGGAGAACAACAGACATTGTCATATTTATAGATGACGTCACATTGCAGTACTGCTTCTTTTTTTTGTTCAATCAATATTTACGTTAGTGTTGACACGATATCAGAACATTGACTACGATACCAAGTTTAGTGTCACAATACTTGATACCCGAAACGATACCAAAATGATACCACAACAACAACAAAAGAAGGCATATTAGCCAAAGTCCCAGAACGGCACTTGATCCAGATCGATAAACTCAGCTATTGCTCTGTTCGATTGTTGGGCATCTTTTACATTTCAACATCATTACATTTTAACATTTTATGTACATTTCTTAGACAGCCGTGTATGCCTTAATGAATCAATTATAGCATCAATTTGACTTTGTTTTTACCAATCTAACTACAAAACAACATAATGGTAATCATCCAAACTCAGCAAAAAAAGAAATGTCCCTTTTTCAGGACCCTGTCTTTCAAAGATAATTCGTAAAAATCCAAATAACTTCACAGATCTTCATTTTAAACACTGCTTCCCATGCGTGTTCAATGAACCATAAACGATTAATGAACATGCACCTGTGGAACGGTCGTTAAGACACTAACAGCTTCAAGACGGTAGGAAATTAAGGCCACAGTTACGAAAACTTAGGACACTAAAGAGGCCTTTCTACTGACTGAAAAACACCAAAAGACAGATGCCCAGGGTCCCTGCTCATCTGCGTGAATGTGCCTTAGGTATGCTTCAAGGAGGCATGAGGACTGCAGATGTGGCCAGGACAATAAATTGCAATGTCCGTACTGTGAGACACCTAAGACAGTGCTACAGGGAGACAGGATGGACAGCTGATCATCCTCGCAGTGGCAGATCACGTGTAACAACACCTGCACAGGATCGGTACATCCAAACAGCACACCTGCGGGACAGGTACAGGATGGCAACAAGAACTGCCCGAGTTACACCAGGAATGCACAATCCCTCCATCAGTGCTCAGACTGTCCGCAATAGGCTGAGAGAGGCTGGACTGAGGGCTTGTAGGCCTGTTGTAAGGCAGGTCCTCACCAAACCTCACCGGCAACAACGTCGCCTATGGGCATAAACCCACCGTTGGAGAGAGAGAGAAATTGTATAATTTATGCTGCTGTTCTTTGCTTTTCACAAAAGGGGCGCATGTTGCATGTTGTTGTTGTTAGCCAATCATAAGTCATCAAAAGGGCAAAAGGCTACAGTCATAGAGCCTCCATGTGGGGCAAAAGTTAGGAGATATCTAATCAATAGATGATGGAATTAAAATGATGGAATTAAAAGTTAAAGGAGAAGGACAGTCTACAATGACCAAGAACCAACACTTAGGCTGCTTCTTTATATTCTGAATTGAGTTATTGTTGTTTGTAACTGTGTTGGACGAGAAAGTGCATGCAGCCCTAATTAGCCTAGCCAGCTAGCTTACTGTAAATAGCTTCTCCCGGTTTGATGCAGTCAAGACAGGTACTAGTAATCATATTAGATGATAAATAACCTACAGTAGCTATGGCAGCTATTAATCTCCTATAGAGCGAGTCGGCTTGGTTGGTCTCTCGTCTCTCCCACCTTCCTCCCTGTTCCCTGTGTCACTCGCTCACACTCACAGTAGCCTACATCCACAGCACAACCCATGCTAAATCATTACCTCTCTGTACCTCCACTCCCTCGTGCTTTATCAGCTCTGTTTAATTAAGTATTTTTCCCTCACTACGATCGGACTGGGTCTGGATCCGAACAGGTCTATACAGAACGGGTTTAGTTGTCCTCAGGTCTGTTCAGAACAGGACTCCATATAACAAAAACAATTATTATGCATATCGGGAGGGAGACGAAGAACTGAATGAGTTTTTGGTGGCGAGGGAGACAAAGTGAATTAATACATTTTTTGGGTGACAATCAGCTTTGAAATCAGTATATTTAGCGATATGGTTTGAACATTGTCACAAACAAAGTTCTAGGGTAGTGAATTGATGTTGCTTAAGTTGTAAGCCAGCAAGGAAAGTTAGTCCACAATAAAACCTGGAAGCTACCGGTATCGTCTTGCATTGTGTTCTAGCCTGTATGGACATTGTTTTGCGAACAGTAAAGAACAGTTTAAAAATGACTACATGCCGTGTTGCATTATTCAAGTGTGTTTATTTATGTGCAGCATGAGTGAAGAGCTAACAAAATAGCCCAGGCAGCTGTAACAATGAATGCGTTAGCGGATCAGACACGTTGCTCTTCACACTATAAAGGGGCTGCGCTGATAGACAGACTTGATCATCTCAATCACGTGAGACATTTGACAGAAGTACCGAATGTAACAAAAACTAGAGTACTGAACCATTTCTTTTGTTGTGTGAAAAAGTACCAACGTTTTGGTATACTGTGCAACGCTGATTTACATTTTGTGGGCCCAGCCCCCTAAGTGGCTATTTACACTGTATGCAAGGATTTTCTTTGTGTTGTTTTAGGAATGCTGCATTATCTCTCAAATCCCATCGTCACATCTCTGCGAAGGAAATGGTGCTGTTGTCTTTATGTCCTGTACGTCTGATATCTGATTGGAGGTTAACTTTACAGTAATAATATTGGTCAACAACTTAGATGTTGAATCCAAACAACTCAGATATAGAAGAGTCTTAGATTCATTGTTCTTTCTTTTTTGCTCTTGACATGCACTGATGAGATACCTACACACACACTCTCTCTCTCTCTCTCTCTCTCTCTCTGTCTCTCTCTCTCTCTCTCTCTCTCTCTCTCTCTCTCTCTCTCTCTCTCTCTCTCTCTCTCTCTCTCTCTCTCTCTCTCTCTCTCTCTCTCTCTCTCTCTCTCTCTCTCTCTCTCAATTCAATTCAATTTCAATTTAAGGGCTTTATTGGCATGGGAAACATATGTTTACATTGCCAAAGCAAGTGAAATAAACAATAAAACATTTACAGTAATCATTACACTCACAAAAGTTCCAAACATATAAAGACATTTCATTTGTCATATTCTGTCTATATACAGTGTTGTAATGATGTGCAAATAGTTAAAGTACAAAAGGGAAAATAAATAAACATAGATATAGGTTGTATTTACAATGGTGTTTGTTCTTCACTGGTTGCCCTTTTCTTGTGGCAACAGGTCACAAATCTTGCTGCTGTGATTGTCCACTGAGGCTTTGTAACTTCAGCTTCATGCCTTGTATGTGGTTTCATTCATTTGACAAAGTTATTTAATAATACTTGCTTTGATATTCACTGTTCACGTCCATTCTTTGATCTTAGTCAGTCAGTCAGTCAGTCACTCACACACACCTTCACAGAAACCCCGACACACTCACATACACTACATACGCACACACACACACACACACACACACACACACACACACACACACACACACACACACACACACACACACACACACACACACACACACACACACACACACACACACACACACACACACACACACACATTCTGACACAAATACCTTATGATTATCTATCCTGATGCCTTGTCACTTTACCCTGCCTTCATGTACATATCTACCTCAAATACCTTATTATATATCTATCCTGATGCCTGGTCACTTTACCCTGCCTTCATGTACATATCTACCTCAAATACCTTATTATTATCTATCCTGATGCCTAGTCACTTTACCCTGCCTTCATGTACATATCTACCTCAAATACCTTATTATTATATATCCTGATGCCTAGTCACTTTACCCTGCCTTCATGTACATATCTACCTCAAATACCTTATTATTATATATCCTGATGCCTAGTCACTTTACCCTGCCTTCATATACATATCTACCTCAAAAACCTTATTATTATATATCCTGATGCCTAGTCACTTTACCCTGCCTTCATGTACATATCTACCTCAAAAACCTTATTATTATATATCCTGATGCCTAGTCACTTTACCCTGCCTTCATGTACATATCTACCTCAAAAACCTTATTATTATATATCCTGATGCCTAGTCACTTTACCCTGCCTTCATGTACATATCTACCTCAAATACCTTATTATTATATATCCTGATGCCTAGTCACTTTACCCTGCCTTCATATACATATCTACCTCAAAAACCTTATTATTATATATCCTGATGCCTAGTCACTTTACCCTGCCTTCATGTACATATCTACCTCAAATACCTTATTATTATATATCCTGATGCCTAGTCACTTTACCCTGCCTTCATATACATATCTACCTCAAATACCTTATTATTATCTATCCTGATGCCTAGTCACTTTACCCTGCCTTCATGTACATATCTACCTCAAATACCTTATTATTATCTATCCTGATGCCTAGTCACTTTACCCTGCCTTCATGTACATATCTACCTCAAATACCTTATTATTATCTATCCTGATGCCTAGTCACTTTACCCTGCCTTCATGTACATATCTACCTCAAATACCTTATTATTATCTATCCTGATGCCTAGTCACTTTACCCTGCCTTCATGTACATATCTACCTCAAATACTGTAACGGCAGCCTTCCCTCTCTTCACGAGAAGAGAGGGTGTAACAGGGATCGGTCCAACACGCATCGTAGCCAGTGCTCAACATGTTTAATAAAACGATAAACAGTGAACACTTAACACGATACAAAATAACAAATGTGGCAAACCGATACAGTCCTATCTGGTGCAGAGAAAACACAAAGACAGGAAACAACCACCCACAAACCCCAACACAAAACAAGCCACCTATATATGATTCCCAATCAGAGACAACACAAAACACCTGCCTCTGATTGAGAACCATATTAGGCCAAACATAGAAACAGACAAACTAGACACACAACATAGAATGCCCACCCAGCTCACGTCCTTACCAACACTAAAACAAGCAAAACACACAAGAACTATGGTCAGAACGTGACATTACCCCCCTCCTGAGGTGCGGACTCCGAACGCACCCCCTAAAACTCTAGGGGAGGGTCTGGGTGGGCATCTGTCCGCGGTGGCGGCTCCGGCGCTGGACGAGGACACCACTCCACCATTGTCTTTGTCCCCCTCCTTAGCGTCCTTTGAGTGGCGACCCTCGCCGCCGACCTTGGCCTAGGAACCCTCACAAAGGGCCCCATCAGACTGAGGACACAGCTCCGAACCGAGAGGTAGCTTAGGACAGAGAGGTAGCTCAGGACAGAGAGGTAGCTCAGGACAGAGAGGTAGCTCAGGACAGAGAGGCAGCTCCGGACTGAATGGCAGCTCCGGACTGAATGGCAGCTCCGGACTGAATGGCAGCTCATGACTGGAGGGCGGCTCATGACTGGAGGGCGGCTCATGACTGGAGGGCGGCTCATGACTGGAGGGCGGCTCATGACTGGAGGGCGGCTCATGACTGGAGGGCGGCTCATGACTGGAGGGCGGCTCATGACTGGAAGGCGGCTCATGACTGGAAGGCGGCTCATGACTGGAAGGCGGCTCATGACTGGAGGGCAGCTCATGACTGGAGGGCGGCTCATGACTGGAGGGCGGCTCATGACTGGAGGGCGGCTCATGACTGGAGGGCGGCTCTGGCAGCTCCTGACTGACTGGCGGCTCTGGCAGCTCCTGACTGGCTGCCGGCTCTGGCAGCTCCTGACTGGCTGGCGGCTCTGGCAGCTCCTGACTGGCTGGCGGCTCTGGCAGCTCCTGACTGGCTGGCGGCTCTGGCAGCTCCTGACTGGCTGGCGGCTCTGGCGGCTCCTTACTGACGGACGGCTCTAGCGGCTCCTGACTGACGGACGGCTCTAGCGGCTCCTGACTGACGGACGGCTCTAGCGGCTCCTGACTGATGGACGGCTCTAATGGCTCGGGACAGACGGGCGGCTCTGATGGCTCGAGACAGACGGGCGGCTCTGACGGCTCGGGACAGACGGGCGGCTCTGACGGCTCGGGACAGACGGGCGGCTCTGACGGCTCGGGACAGACGGGCGGCTCTGACGGCTCGGGACAGACGGGCGGCTCAGACGGCGCTGGACAGATGGATGGCTCAGATGGCGCTGGGCAGACGGATGGCTCAGATGGCGCTGGGCAGACGGATGGCTCAGATGGCGCTGGGCAGACGGATGGCTCAGATGGCGCTGGGCAGGCAGGCGGCTCAGATGGCGCTGGTCAGGCAGGCAGCTCAGACGGCGCTGGGCAGGCAGGCAGCTCAGACGGCGCTGGGCAGGTAGGCAGCTCAGACGGCACTGGGCAGGCAGGCAGCTCAGACGGCGCTGGGCAGGCAGGCAGCTCAGACCTGCTGAGGCGCACAGTAGGCCTGGTGCGTGTTGCCGGAACTGGTGGTACCGGTTTGTAGACACGCACCTCAAGGCTAGTGCGGGGAGCAGGAACAGGGCACACTGGACTCTCGAGGCGCACTATACACCTGGTGCGTGGTAGGGTGGTACCGGGCTGAGGGCACGACCTCAGGGCGAGTGCGGGGAGAAGGAACAGTGCGTACAGGGCTCTGGATACGCACAGTAAGCTTGGTGCGTGGTGCCGGAACTGGTGGTACCGGGCTGGAGACACGCACCACAGGGAGAGTGCGTGGAGGAGGAACAGAGTTCTGGAGACGCACAGGAAGCCTGGTGCGTGGTGTAGGCACTGGTGTTACTGGGCTGGGGCGAGGTCTTGGCGCCGGATATACCGGACCGTGAAGGCGTACAGGAGCTCTTAAGCACCGAGCCTGCCCAACCTTACCTGGTTTAATGCTCCCCGTAGCCAGGCCAGTGCGGCGAGGTGGAATAGCCCGCACTGGGCTGTGCTGGCGAACCGGGGACACCATGCGTAAGGCTGATGCCATGTACACCGGCCCGAGGAGACGTACTGGAGGCCAGATACGTTGAGCCGGCTTCATGGCACCTGGCTCGATGCCCACTCTAGCCCGGCCGATACGTGGAGCTGGAATGTACCGCACTGGGCTAAGCACACGTACAGGAGACACCGTGCGCTTTTCCGCACAACACGGTGTCTGCCCGTACTCTCGCTCTCCACGGCAAGCCCGGGAAGTTGGCGCAGGTCTCCTACCTGACTTCGCCACACTCCCCTTTATCCCCCCCCCAATACATTTTTGGGGTTTCTTCTCGGGCTTCCTGGCCAGCCGTGTTCCCTCATAACACCGGTTCCCCTTCGCGGCTGCTTCCACTCTCCTAGCTGCCTCCACCTGTTCTCATGGAAGGCGATCCTTACCAGCCAGGATCTCCTCCCATGTGTAGCAACCCTTTCCGTCCAACACCTCTTCCCAAGTCCATTCCTCCTGGTACCGCTGCTGCTGCTGCTGCCGCTGCCGCCCGTTGCTACGCTGCTTGGTCCGATATTGGTGGGTGGTTCTGTAACGGCAGCCTTACCTCTCTTCACGAGAAGAGAGGGTGTAACAGGGATCGGACCAACACGCAGCGTAGCCAGTGCTCAACATGTTTAATAAAACGATAAACAGTGAACACTTAACACGATACAAAATAACAAATGTGGCAAACCGATACAGTCCTATCTGGTGCAGAGAAAACACAAAGACAGGAAACAACCACCCACAAACCCCAACACAAAACAAGCCACCTATATATGATTCCCAATCAGAGACAACACAAAACACCTGCCTCTGATTGAGAACCATATTAGGCCAAACATAGAAACAGACAAACTAGACACACAACATAGAATGCCCACCCAGCTCACGTCCTGACCAACACTAAAACAAGCAAAACACACAAGAACTATGGTCAGAACGTGACAAATACCTTATTATTATCTATCCTGATGCCTTGTCACTTTACCCTGCCTTCATATACATATCTACCTCAAATACCTTATTATTATATATCCTGATGCCTAGTCAATTTACCCTGCCTTCATGTACATATCTACCTCAAATACCTTATTATTATCTATCCTGATGCCTAGTCACTTTACCCTGCCTTCATGTACATATCTACCTCAAATACCTTATTATTATCTATCCTGATCCTTAGTCACTTTACCCTGCCTTCATATACATATCTACCCCAAATACCTTATTATTATCAATCAAGCAATCAATCAATCAATCAATCAATCAAGTTTATTTTATATAGCCCTTCGTACATCAGCTAATATCTCGAAGTGCTGTACAGAAACCCAGCCTAAAACCCCAAACAGCAAGCAATGCAGGTGTAGAAGCACGGTGGCTAGGAAAAACTCCCTAGAAAGGCCAAAACCTAGGAAGAAACCTTGAGAGGAACCAGGCTATGAGGGGTGGCCAGTCCTCTTCTGGCTGTGCCGGGTGGAGATTATAACAGAACATGGCCAAGATGTTCAAAATGTTCATAAATGACAAGCATGGTCAAATAATAATCAGGAATAAATGTCAGTTGGCTTTTCATAGCCGATAATTAAGAGTTGAAAACAGCAGGTCTGGGACAGGTAGGGGTTCCATAACCGCAGGCAGAACAGTTGAAACTGGGACAGCAGCAAGGCCAGGTGGACTGGGGACAGCAAGGAGTCATCATGCCCGGTAGTCCTGACGTATGGTCCTAGGGCTCAGTTCCTCCGAGAGAGAGAAAGAAAGAGAGAAGGAGAGAATTAGAGAGAGCCAAGATGTTCAAAATGTTCATAAATGACAAGCATGGTCAAATAATAATCAGGAATAAATGTCAGTTGGCTTTTCATAGCCGATCATTAAGAGTTGAAAACAGCAGGTCTGGGACAGGTAGGGGTTCCATAACTGCAGGCAGAACAGTTGAAACTGAAACAGCAGCAAGGCCAGGTGGACTGGGGACAGCAAGGAGTCATCATGCCCAGTAGTCCTGACGTATGGTCCTAGGGCTCAGGTCCTCCGAGAGAGAGAAAGAAAGAGAGAAGGAGAGAATTAGAGAGCATACTTAAATTCACACAGGACACTGGATAAGACAGGAGAAGTACTCCAGATATAACCAACTGGCCCTAGCCCCCCGACACAAACTACTGCAGCATAAATACTGGAGGCTGAGACAGGAGGGGTCAGGAGACACTGTGGCCCCATCCGATGATACCCCCGGACAGGGCCAAACAGGAAGGATATAACCCCACCCACTTTGCCAAAGCACAGCCCCCGCACCACTAGAGGGATATCTTCAGCCACCAACTTACAATCCTGAGACAAGGCCGAGTATAGCCCACAAAAATCTCCACCACAGCACAAACCAAGGGGGGGCGCCAACCCAGACAGGAAGATCACGTCAGTAACTCAACCCACTCAAGTGACGCACCCCTCCTAGGGACGGCATGAAAGAGCACCAGTAAGCCAGTGACTCAGCCCCTGTAATAGGGTTAGAGGTAGAGAATCCCAGTGGAGGGGAACCGGTCAGGCAGAGACAGCAAGGGCGGTTCGTTGCTCCAGAGCCTTTCCGTTCACCTTCACACTCCTGGCCCAGACTACACTCAATCATATGACCTACTGAAGAGATAAGTCTTCAGTAAAGACTTAAAGGTTGAGACCGAGTCTGCGTCTCTCACATGGGTAGGCAGACCATTCCATAAAAATGGAGATCTATAGGAGAAAGCCCTGCCTCCAGCTGTTTTCTTAGAAATTCTAGGGACAATTAGGAGGCCTGCGTCTTGTGACCGTAGCGTACGTGTAGGTATGTACGGCAGGACCACCTCGGAAAGATAGGTAGGAGCAAGCCCATGTAACGCTTTATAGGTTAACAGTAAAACCTTGAAATCAGCCCTTGCCTTAACAGGAAGCCAGTGTAGGGAAGCTAGCACTGGAGTAATATGATCAAATTTCTTGGTTCTAGTCAGGATTCTAGCAGCCGTATTTAGCACTAACTGAAGTTTATTTTGTGATTTATCCGGGTAGCCGGAAAGTAGAGCATTGCAGTAGTCTAGCCTAGAAGTAACAAATGCATGGATTAATTTTTCTGCATCATTTTTGGACAGAAAATTTCTGATTTTTGCAATGTTACGTAGATGGAAAAAAGCTGTCCTTGAAACAGTCTTGATATGTTCGTCAAAAGAGAGATCAGGGTCAAGAGTAACGCCGAGGTCCTTCACAGTTTTATTTGAGACGACTTTACAACCATCAAGATTAATTGTCAGATTTAACAGAAGATCTCTTTGTTTCTTGGGACCTAGAACAAGCATCTCTGTTTTGTCCGAGTTTAAAAGTAGAAAGTTTTCAGCCATCCACTTCCTTATGTCTGAAACACAGGCTTCTAGCGAGGGCAATTTTGGGGCTTCACCATGTTTCATTGAAATGTACAGCTGTGTGTCATCCGCATAGCAGTGAAAGTTAACATTATGTTTTCGAATAACATCCCCAAGAGGTAAAATATATAGTGAAAACAATAGTGGTCCTAAAACGGAACCTTGAGGAACACCGAAATGTACAGTTGATTTGTCAGAGGACAAACCATTCACAGAGACAAACTGATATCTTTCCGACAGATAAGATCTAAACCAGGCCAGAACTTGTCCGTGTAGACCAATTTGGGTTTCCAGTCTCTCCAAAAGAATGTGGTGATCGATGGTGTCAAAGGCAGCACTTTGGTCTAGTAGCACGAGGACAGATGCAGAGCCTCGGTCTGACGCCATTAAAAGGTCATTTACCACCTTCACAAGTGCAGTCTCAGTGCTATGATGGGGTCTAAAACCAGACTGAAGCATTTCGTATACATTGTTTGTCTTCAGGAAGGCAGTGAGTTGCTGTGCAACAGCTTTTTCAATTTTTTTTGAGAGGAATGGATGATTCGATATAGGCCGATAGTTTTTTATATTTTCCGGGTCAAGGTTTGGCTTTTTCAAGAGAGGCTTTATTACTGCCACTTTTAGTGAGTTTGGTACACATCCGGTGGATAGAGAGCCGTTTATTATGTTCAACATAGGAGGGCCAGGCACAGGAAGCAGCTCTTTCAGTAGTTTAGTAGGAATAGGATCCAGTATGCAGCTTGAAGGTTTAGAGGCCATGATTATTTTCATCATTGTGTCAAGAGATATAGTACTAAAACACTTAAGTGTCTCTCCCGATCCCAGGCCCTGGCAGAGCTGTGCAGATCCAGGACAGCTAAGCCCTGGAGGAATACGCAGATTTAAAGAGGAGTCCGTAATTTGCTTTCTAATGATCATGATCTTCTCCTCAAAGAAGTTCATGAATTTATTACTGCTGAAGTGAAAGCCATCCTCTCTTGGGGAATGCTGCTCTTTAGTTAGCTTTGCAACAGTATCAAAAATACATTTTGGATTGTTCTTATTTTCCTCAATTAAGTTGGAAAAGTAGGATGATCGAGCAGCAGTGAGGGCTCTTCGATACTGCACGGTACTGTCTTTCCAAGCTAGTTCGGAAGACTTCCAGTTTGGTGTGGGGCCATTTCCGTTCCAATTTTCTGGAAGCTTGCTTCAGAGCTCGGGTATTTTCTGTATACCAGGGAGCTAGTTTCTTATGACAAATGTTTTTCGTTTTTAGGGGTGCAACTGCATCGAGGGTATTGCGCAAGGTTAAATTGAGTTCCTCAGTTAGGTGGTTAACTGATTTTTGTCCTCTGACGTCCTTGGGTAGGCCGAAGGAGTCTGGAAGGGCATAAAGGAAGTTTTGTGTTGTCTGAGAATTTATAGCACGACTTTTGATGCTCCTTGGTTGGAGTCTGAGCAGATTATTTGTTGCGATTTCAAACGTAATAAAATGGTGGTCCGATAGTCCAGGATTATGAGGAAAAACATTAAGATCTACAACATTTATTCCATGGGACAAAACTAGGTCCAGAGTATGACTGTGGCATTGAGTAGGTCCAGAGACATGTTGGACAAAACCCACTGAGTCGATGATGGCTCCGAAAGCCTTTTGGAGTGGGTCCGTGGACTTTTCCATATGAATATTAAAATCACCAAAAATTTGAATATTATCTGCTAGGTCCGATAGGAATTCAGGGAACTCAGAGAGGAACGCTGTATATGGCCCAGGAGGCCTGTAAACAGTAGTTATAAAAAGTGATTGAGTAGGCTGCATAGATTTCATGACTAGAAGCTCAAAAGACGAAAACGTCATTTTCTTTTTTGTAAATTGAAATTTGCTATCGTAAATATTAGCAACACCTCCGCCTTTGCGGGATGCACGGGGGATATGGTCACTAGTGTAACCAGGAGGTGAGGCCTCATTTAACACAGTAAATTCATCAGGCTTAAGCCATGTTTCAGTCAGGCCAATCACATCAAGATTGTGATCAGTGATTAGTTTATTGACTATAACTGCCTTTGAAGTGAGGGATCTAACATTAAGTAACCCTATTTTGAGATGTGAGGTATCAAGATCTCTTTCAATAATGGCAGGAATGGAGGAGGTCTTTATCCTAATGAGATTGCTAAGGCGAACACCGCCATGTTTAGTTTTGCCCAACCTAGGTCGAGGCACAGACACAGTCTCAATGGGGATGGCTGAGCTGACTACACTGACTATGCTAGTGGCAGACTCCACTAAGCTGGCAGGTTGGCTAACAGCCTGCTGCCTGGCCTGCACCCTATTTCATTGTGGAGTTAGAGCCCTGCGAAATTGTGAAATTATTATCTATCCTGATGCCTAGTCACTTTACCCTGCCTTCATGTACATATCTACCTCAAATACCTCGTACCTCTGCACATTGATCTGGTACTGGTACTCCCTGTATATAGCTCCCCACTGATCTGGTACTGGTACTCCCTGTATATAGCTCCACATTGATCTGGTACTGGTACTCCCTGTATATAGATCCATTATTGATCTGGTACTGGTACTGTCACGTTCCTGACCTTATTTCCTTTGTTTAGTCTTTGTTTAGTTGGTCAGGACGTGAGCTGGGTGGGTATATTCTATGTTTTGTGTTTCATTGGTTTAGGTGTGTCTTATTGGCCTGATATGGTTCTCAATCAGAGGCAGGTGTTTTACGTTGTCTCTGATTGGGAACCATATTAAGGTAGGCTGTTTTCTCTGTTTGTTTGTGGGTGATTGTTCCTGTTCGTGCGTTCATTGGTTTTTTCTATGTTCACTAGTTCAGGATTGTAGCGTCGTTGGTTTCGTTCTGTTTATTGTTTTGTTCGTGTTGAAGAGTATTCAAATAAATATGGATACATACCACGCTGCGATTTGGTCCTCCTCTCTTCCACATTACGACGATCGTTACAGGTACTCCCTGTATATAGATCCACATTGATCTGGTACTGGTACTCCCTGTAAATAGATCCACATTGATCTGGTACTCCCTGTATATAGATCCACATTGATCTGGTACTGGTACTCCCTGTAAATAGATCCACATTGATCTGGTACTCCCTGTATATAGATCCACATTGATCTGGTACTGGTACTCCCTGTATATAGCTCCACATTGATCTGGTATTGGTACCCCCTGTATATAGCTCCACATTGATCTGGTACTGGTACTCCCTGTATATAGCTCCACATTGATCTGGTATTGGTACCCCCTGTATATAGCTCCACATTGATCTGGTACTGGTACTCCCTGTAAATAGCTCCACATTGATCTGGTACTGGTATTCCCTTTATATAGCTCCACATTGATCTGGTACTGGTACTCCCTGTATATTTCTCCACATTGATCTGGTACTGGTACTCCCTGTATATAGATCCACATTGATCTTGTACTGGTACACCAGGCCTGGTGCTGCTGGGGTAAAGCTGGGTCTGATTGGCTGAGGGGCTGGGTGACTGACTCCTAACACCAGGCCTGGTACTGCTTGGGTAAAGCTGTGGCTGATTGGATGAGATGCTGACTCCTAACACCAGACCTGGTGCTGCTGGGGTACAGCTAGGGTTGAGGCTGGGGCTAAGTTCGGGGCTGCTATGGTTGATGCTCTCTGCATTTCTGTATGTTGAGGGCTAGAGCTCTACAACGTACAGCCTCCCACTCTGACATCTGTAGGGGCTACTTGTTTATAGGACAGTCATTATTATAGGAAAACTGCAGCATCATGCCAATAGGTTATTTGTAACAATAATGAATAAATAAATTGTTGGCAAATCTGGCAATCAATACTGTGCAGAAAATATAATAGAGACTGACAAAATACACCACTAAAATCAAATGTCTCACAAAAACATGAAACCTGGAATCGTGAAACTGTAGATAAATAATCACGTCAACCTGCACCAGTCGGGTTCTATTAGTGCTGTATCTGTCATTAGGACACACTGGTGTGCTAGGGGAAAGGCTGCTATTACAGCAAACACATCTAATGACCTTTTCACCAATCGAAGAGGGATGTGTGTGTGCGTGCATGCATGTGTATGCGTTTGCGGTGTGCGTGTGCTTGTACGTGTGTGTGCTTGCAGTATTGTGTGTGTGTGAACGTGTTGGTGTGTCTTTGTATGTGTGCGTGTGTGTATGCACGTACGCTCGCGCATGTAGAGGGGTGTCTTGGGATGCTAATGATAACACGGAAATACAAGACAACTACCAATTAAGTCTGTCAGGGCCAGATTTATCCCGGGGTTTGACAGTCCCCTCACGCTGCAGCCTGCTGATTTCCCTTTACAACGCAATTAAGATCCGGTGGGTGTGGCTGGGCTGGAATTATCCCTCTTTGTGGTTGTCATTCTCTCTCTCACTCTCTCTCATCTATTAATAACCGGTTATTGTCTGAGTCGGAGAAGCACTGGGGGAAGGAACAATTAGGACTAGTAAACACACACACACACACACACACACACACACACACACACACACACACACACACACACACACACACACACACACACACACACACACACACACACACACACACACACACACACACACACACACACACACGTATGTGGAAGTGAAAGACATACATTAAACACACATGTACACACTTGATAGGAGCTACTGAATATTAAGGATACATTGCCAGCTGGTTTTGTCCTGAAATTCTGTCCTCATCCATCGACATATTACTATTAATAGTGCATGTGGATTCAGAAATTCTTTGTCGATATATTCTGTCTGTATTACAGTTTTTTACAATCACTTTGGCACTAATTTCGTTAATTTTTCAAAACTCTAGACACAAAACTCACAACCAATGATCAAAATGCAAATTTTTCAAAACTCTTAACACTTTTTCCAATTGCTTGGATACAATACACATAAAGATAAGACCATTTGTTCATTGAACTAAAATCACCTGTTCAAAATGACACAACTTAACAAAGTATTACCATTTCAAAATGCAATTCACAAATTACAGCTGAAATGACTGTCTATCCATTTCATTACAATGATCTAACTATCAATTGATGCAACTGCTCAAAATGATAAGTGACTTTTGCATTATTCTTAATGCATAGTTTTATGAAAACTGACTAACAATATTTCATGTTTAGATCATGAAAGTTTCAGGATAACGAGATCCATTGACACCAATTTCCGTGGAACATGAACCATTTGGACTACATTATCTATGGATGTAATATTTTATCATCATTCTTTATCAGACACTGTTTCTATGGTCCCATGTACCACTTTTCCAGACCATGTTTTCAGATTTGACATTACTGTACACTCACCGGCCACTTTATTAGGTACACCTATCTAGTACTGGGTAGGACCCTCTTTTGCCTCCACAACAGCCTGAATTATTTACGGTGTAGTACGTTAAGAGATGCCATTCTGTACACCACTGTTTTAAACAGCTGTTATTTGAGCATTTGTGGCCTTTCTCTTAGCTTGAATGAGTCTGGACATTCTCCTCTGACCTCTCTCATTAACAAGGTGTTTTTGCCCACAGAAATGCCGCTCACTGAATGTGTTTTGTTTATCGCACCATTCTCTGTAAACTCTAGAGACTGTAGTGCATAAAAATCCCAGGAGGGCAGCTGTTTCTGAGATGCTGGAATCACCATGTGTGGCATCAACAATCATACCACGGTCAAAGTTGCTTAGATTACTCATCTTGCCTGTTCTAATGTTTGGTCAAACAACATCTAATACTCTACATATTGAGTTGCAGGCAGCCACATGATTCGCTGTTCGAATGTAACCTTCCTTGATGAGCTAAATCAGGTCTGTAGAGCTGATGGCATGACCTATGTCATTGTGTGGGATAATGTCAGGTTCCACCATGCTCAAATGGTGCAAGCATGGTTTCAGCCCCATCCACAATTTACCACCCTGTACTTAACCCCATACTCTCATTTCCTTAACACGATTGAGGAATTTTTCTCCACATGGAGGTGGAAGTTATATGATATGAACAAGCCACCCTTCTCCAGGCCATGGATGACGCATGCAATGACATCACGGCAGACCAGTGTCAGGCCTGGATTCGCCCGAAGATTCTTCCCAAGATGTTTGGCTAATGAAAACATCCATTGTGATGTGGATGAGAACCTGTGGCCAAATCCACAAGACAGAGTTGATGGAAATATAGGACAGTAATCAATCCTTTGTTTTGCTTTTTACAGTAAGCCAGGGGAGGAACAGTTGACGTTTTACAGTAAGCCAGGGGAGGAACAGTTGACGTTTTCCTGTAGTTTTTTTCTTTTTTTGTAGCTAATTATTTTCGCTTTGATTCAAAGAAAACTATGTTGTGATTTTATTGTATTTCATCAATACATTTCAGATTTTGTTCAATGATTTCACTGTGTCTGTAGTATTCTCTCTACTAGTCCTTTTACAGTGATTATGCAGTAGCATAATGAAACATGTGTCACATATTTTGTACTACAATATTTAATGATTGTATGAACAACTACACAGTGAAACTATCGGTATCTTGTGTGTGGGTGATTTAAATTAATGTTCCTATGGTATTTCATGATGTCACGTTCCTGACCGGTTTTCTGTTATTTTGTATGTGTTTGACGGTCAGGGCGTGAGTTTGGGTGGGTAGTCTATGTTATGTGTTTCTATGTTGGTTAAAGGGTGACCTGATATGGTTCTCAATTAGAGGCAGGTGGTTTTCATTTCCTCTGATTGAGAGCCATATTAAGGTAGGTGTTTTCACATTGATTGTTGTGGGTGGTTGTCTCCTGTGTCTGTGTTTGTCGCGCCACACGGGACTGTTTCGATTTTGTTTGTTTGTTCGGTCGTTCGTTTTGCGTAGTCTGTTTTCCCTGTTCGTACGTTCTTCGTTACATGTAAGTTCTTACGTTCAGGTCAGTCTACATTCGTTTTGTTATTTTGTTTAGTATCAAGTATAGTTCGTTTTTTGTCTTGTTTAATAAATATAATGTCAAACTACCACGCTGCATATTGGTCATCTGATCCGTCTCGCCTCTCCTCGTCCGAGGAGGAGGAAGAGCTAGAGAATCGTTACAGAACCACCCACCAACCAAAGACCAAGCTGCGTGGGAGAGCGCTACAGCGAAACCAGGACTCGTGGACATGGGAGGAGATATTGAATGGAGAAGGACCCTGGGCTAAGGCAGGAGAGAATCGCCGCTCTCGGGAAGAGAGGGAGGCAGCTAAAGCCCAGGAGCGGTGGTTTGAGGAGGCAGCAAGGAGACGTGGCTGGAAGCCTGTGAGTAAACCCCAAACATTTCTTGGGGGGGGGCTAGAAGGGAGAGTGGCGAAGTCAGGTAGGAGACCTGCGCCCACTCCCTGTACTTACCGTGGAGAGCGAGAGTACGGGCAGACACCATGTTACGCAGTAGAGCGCATGGTGTCTCCTGTACGTGTGCACAGCCCGGTGCGGTACATACCAGCTCCTCGTATCTGCCGGGCCAGATTGAGTATTGAGCCGGATGTCATGAAGCCGGCCCTACATATCTGGCCACCAGTACGTCTCCTCGGGCCGGCTTACATGGCACCAGCCTTACGCATGGTGTCCCCGGTTCGCCTACATAGCCCGGTGCGGGTTATTCCACCTCCCCGCACTGGTCGGGCAACGGGGAGCATTCAACCAGGTAAGGTTGGGCAGGCTCAATGCTCAAGGGAGCCAGTACGCCTGCACGGTCCGGTATTTCCGGCGCCACCTCCCCGCCCCAGCCCAGTACCACCAGTGCCTACTCCACGCACCAGGCTTCCAGTGCGTTTCCAGAGCCCTGTTCCTCCTCCACGCACTCTCCCTATGGTGCGTGTCTCCAGCCCAGTGCCTCCAGTTCCGGCACCACGCACTAAGCCACCTGTGCGTCTCCAGAGCCCTGTACACACTGTTCCTTCTCCCTGTACTTGTCCTGATGTGCGTGCCCTCAGCCCGGTGCCACCAGTGCCGGTACCACGCACCAGGTCCATAGTGCGTTTTGAGAGTCCAGTGTGCCCTGTCCCTGCTCCCCGCACTAGCCTGAAGGTGCGTGTTCTTAGCCCGGTGCCTCCAGTTCCGGCACCACGCACCAGGCCTACAGTGCGCCTCATCCGGCCAGAGCCATCCGTCTCCCCAGCGCCATCTGAGCCATCCGTCTCCCCAGCGCCATCTGAGCCATCCATCTCCCCAGCGCCATCTGAGCCATCCGTCTCCCCAGCGCCATCTGAGCCATCCGTCTCCCCAGCGCCATCTGAGCCATCCGTCTCCCCAGCGCCATCTGAGCCATCCGTCTCCCCAGTGCCGTCTGAGCCATCCGTCTGCCCAGTGCCGTCTGAGCCATCCGTCTGTCCCGAGCCATTAGAGCCGCCCGTCTGTCCCGAGCCGTCAGAGTCGTTAGTCAGTCAGGAGCCGCTAGAGCCATTCGTCAGTCAGGATCTGCCAGAGCCGCCAACCAGACAGGATCTGCCAGAGCCGCCAACCAGACAGGATCTGCCAGAGCCGCCAACCAGACAGGATCTGCCAGAGCCGCCAACCAGACAGGATCTGCCAGAGCCGCCAACCAGACAGGATCTGCCAGAGCCGCCAACCAGACAGGATCTGCCAGAGCCGCCAACCAGACAGGATCTGCCAGAGCCGTCAGCGAGCCATGAGCGTCCAGAGCCGTCAGCGAGCCTTGAGCGTCCAGAGCCGTCAGCCAGCCATGAGCGTCCAGAGCCGTCAGCCAGCCATGAGCGTCCAGAGCCGTCAGCTAGCCATGAGCGTCCAGAGCCGTCAGCGAGCCATGAGCGTCCAGAGCCGTCAGCCAGCCATGAGCGTCCAGAGCCGTCAGCCAGCCATGAGCGTCCAGAGCCGTCAGCTAGCCATGAGCGTCCAGAGCCGTCAGCGAGCCATGAGCGTCCAGAGCCGTCAGCTAGCCATGAGCGTCCAGAGCCGTCAGCTAGCCATGAGCGTCCAGAGCCGTCAGCCAGCCATGAGCGTCCAGAGCCGTCAGCTAGCCATGAGCGTCCAGAGCCGTCAGTCAGCCATGAGCGTCCAGAGCCGTCAGCCAGTCATGAGCTGCCCCTCAGCCCAGAGCTGCCATTTATCCAGAACTGCCCCTCAGTCCAGAGCTGTCTCTCTGTCCGGAGCTGCCCTTCAGTCCGGAGTTGCCCCTCTATCCTGAGCTACCTCTCTATCCTGACCTACCTCTCTGTCCTGAGCTATCTCTCTGTCCTGAGCTACCTTATCCCGGTGCTGCCCCTTGTCCCGGTGCTGCCCCTTATCTTAAGGTTACCATTTAAATTAAGTGGGTGTAATATGAGGGTGGTCATTGTAAGGGGGAGACGTAAGCTGGGATTGACTATGGTGGGGTGGGGACCTCGCCCAGAGCCTGAGCCACCACCGTGGTCAGACGCCCACCCAGACCCTCCCCTAGACTTTTGGTGGTGCGTTCGGAGTACGCACCTTGAGGGGGGGGTTATGTCACGTTCCTGACCGGTTTTCTGTTATTTTGTATGTGTTTGACGGTCAGGGCGTGAGTTTGGGTGGGTAGTCTATGTTATGTGTTTCTATGTTGGTTAAAGGGTGACCTGATATGGTTCTCAATTAGAGGCAGGTGGTTTTCATTTCCTCTGATTGAGAGCCATATTAAGGTAGGTGTTTTCACATTAATTGTTGTGGGTGGTTGTCTCCTGTGTCTGTGTTTGTCGCGCCACACGGGACTGTTTCGATTTTGTTTGTTTGTTCGGTCGTTCGTTTTGTGTAGTCTGTTTTCCCTGTTCGTACGTTCTTCGTTACATGTAAGTTCTTACGTTCAGGTCAGTCTACATTCGTTTTGTTATTTTGTTTAGTATCAAGTATAGTTCGTTTTTGTCTTGTTTAATAAATATAATGTCAAACTACCACGCTGCATATTGGTCATCTGATCCGTCTCGCCTCTCCTCGTCCGAGGAGGAGGAAGAGCTAGAGAATCGTTACACATGATAAATTAGTTATTTGAACCAATGCAAGGTTTCTTTAAAGATATTAATGTACAATGCAACGTTTTGAACATTGGACAGCCTGTGTTACAAGTGAGGACTGTTTTGAGTTTTGTGTCCAGAGTTTTGAAAAATGACCACAAGGTTCTGAAATTAGTGCCAAAGTGATTGCAAAAAACTGTAAGCTTATTGTGTTTATTCTGTCTGTATTACGTTCATTGTGTATAATCTGTCTGGTGATTCTGTTTACTGTGGCAGCACCATTACGCTTATCAAATTCCTGGTATATGTAAATGTACTTGGCGAATAAAGATGGTTCTGATTCTAACACCCACGCACACATATTTCTGCATGTACCAGACAGACTGATTGACATGTTTGGATAGTAGCCACACAGCTGATAATTGCCAATTGTCGTGACCTCACAGTCGGTGGGGGAGAGAGTGGGGAGAGAGAGATGTACTTTTCCATCGTGATGCGACCTTCGTCACCCTTATGGATCCATCTTTAGGAATGAGGCCCTTTTCTCTCGATGTGTTTACTCTGCTGGAGTTTAATGCAAGGGACTATATTTCCATATGGACACTGTGCCCTCTTACTCTAGCAGTTCACCACACACTCTCTGAGACTTTTCTTCAGCTCTATATACTCAGGGCCAAAACATTCACCTTCCACCATGCTACATGTACTGCTTACTATTATTATCTAAATTCCCAATCTGGCCCTCATACCATCACAGTCACCTAATCATCCCCAGCTTACAATTGTCTCATTCATCTCCCCTCCTCTCCCCTGTAACTATTACCCAGGTCGTTTCTGTAAATGAGAATGTGTTCTCAGTCATTTCTGTCTTTGATGAGCTGTGAAATGATTTATGCATGGTAAAATAAGGGTAAAATAAAAACTAGACTCTCCAGTGTACGTGAGGATATGTTTATTGTAGTTTTCTGTGTGTGTGTCAGACTACAGTACTTGGGGCTAAATAACATGGTCCAAATAGAAATGAACACCTGGCTTGGCCTGGAAGATGCTGGCTAAACAATAATCAACCTCATCCCTCTTCTTTCTCACCCTTTCCTCCCCCTATATTTCCTCCCCCTATCTTTCCTCCCCCTATATTTCCTCCCCCTATCTTTCCTCCCTTTGCTGCACTTGTTTTACCCCCTAAAAAAAACAAAAAAACAGAGTTTGGCCTGAGATGCTGGCTTTCAAAACCGATGGGGTGTTAAGTCTGGACTCCATCTTAGAGCAATGCATGATGGGAAGTGGTCCTGGCTTTCAAAACCGATGGGGTGTTAAGTCTGGACTCCATCTTAGAGCAATGCATGATGGGAAGTGGTCCTGGCTTTCAAAACCGATGGGGTGTTAAGTCTGGACTCCATCTTAGAGCAATGCATGATGGGAAGTGGTCCTGGCTTTCAAAACCGATGGGGTGTTAAGTCTGGACTCCATCTTAGAGCAATGCATGATGGGAAGTGGTCCTGGCTTTCAAAACCGATGGGGTGTTAAGTCTGGACTCCATCTTAGAGCAATGCATGATGGGAAGTGGTCCTGGCTTTCAAAACCGATGGGGTGTTAAGTCTGGACTCCATCTTAGAGCAATGCATGATGGGAAGTGGTCCAGGGTCCTGCCTCGTCCTCCCTGCCTCGTCATGCCCATTCAACCCAGAGTCTGGTTCAGGGCCAGATAAGCAATTTGGGCCCTCTGTGGGTGCTGCATGGCACACTGGCACAAGTAGAGGGGCTTATGTCTTAGGACCCCCAACTCTTTTTCCAATTCCAAACATAAAAGACTGAAACTCTATCCAAAAAGTTGTCCAAATCAACGCACATCCAACACACACAAAATAAAACTTAATTTGACGGATTCATATTCACAAGCCAATAAAATACAAGAAAAGCAGCTGGCACTACTAATTACCTAAGCACATTTAAATCACCATTAAACCTACAAAAACCAGAAGTGTGAATTATTTCTAAAGAACCACCATTCAGCTACCGGACAATGACAGCTAAGCCATACTGACACAGACCCAGGTCAACCTGTTCAGGAAACACCAAAAGTCAAGGGGTTAAAGAAACAGGGATCAAATACCCCCTCCTCTGAGGCCAAACAGAATTCTTCTGTTCTGTGTGCCCACGTTGCCATGACGACAGGAGTGCGAGAGCCAGTAAGTGTTCTGGTAGCTTTCCCAAACCCGGGGGTACTCAGGATAAACGCAACCAATCAAAAGGGGATGTGGAGGTAATGAAGACTAAAGGCTGTGAGAGAGGCTTTTAGGAGGCGCTGCTAACATTGAGCACTTCAGCCACGGCGCTCGCCGTTCAGCCCGCCGCTTTCCGCTCAACTCAGCTTGGCGGATTAGCCTCCCCACCATCACTATGGAAACCGAAACGCCGCCGTGCAGAGCCGCAGACACACAGGCAGGAGATTATCTTTTTTCTCGTCCGGTTATGAAATGAAAAAGTATTATCAAAGTGCTACTTAGGATTTTTCTGGTGTTTTGGTTTGAGTGATGGCTGGTTCTTTATGGAGACCTGGTGTGAAGACAGTGGTCTTATGATAAGTTGTTTTCATGGGATGAGCACTCATACAGTCTGTATTACCCCACTTAATTTAATGGATCTGTTAGATAATACATTTATAATACCATGTCATTTGAACTAGTCAATGCTGTGGCCTAGAGTGGTCTAAGGGGTCTAAGTCCCTGCCTGCAGACGCATAGGTTGGAATCCGGCCCACTGCTATTTCAGCACACTCTCTTCTCTATCTCTCCTATCTCCCTTGGTTCTTTCAAATGAACAAGAAATGTGTGAGGAGTGGGATTACCCCTCTCCTTTAAAACATAGAGGGAGGTGGCAGGTAAGCGAGGTAGCCTAACAGTTAGAGTGTTGGGCCAGTAACTGAAAGGTTGCTGGTTTGAATACCTGAGCCGGCAAGGTGACAAATCTGTTGATGTGCCCTTGAGATAGGCACTTAACCCTAATATGCTCCAGGGGTGCCGTACTGGAATGGCTGACCATGCAAAACAACATATTTCACTGTGGCTTCAGAAAGTTTTCATACCCCTTGACTTGATCCACATTTAGTTGTGTTACAGCCTGAATCTGAAATGGATTAAATATATGTATAACTACCGGTCAAAAGTTTTAGAACACCTACTCATTCAAGGGTTTTTCTTGTAGAATAATAATGAAGACATCAAAACTATGAAATAACACATATGGAATCATGTAGTAACCAAAAAAGTGTTAAACAAATAGCCACCCTTTGCCTTGATGACAGCTTTGCACACTCTTGGCATTCTCTCAACCAGTTTAATGAGGTAGTCACCTGGAATGCATTTCAATTAACAGGCGTGCCTTCTTAAAATGCAATTTGTGGAATTTATTTCCTTAATGCGTTTGAGCCAATCAATTGTGTTGTGACAAGGTAGGGGGTATACAGAAGATAACCCTATTTGGTAAACGACCAAGTCCATATTATGGCAAGAACAGCTCATATTAGCAAAGCGAAATGATAGTCCATCATTACTTTAAGACATGAAGGTCAGTCAATACGGGAAATTTCAACATCTATGAAAGTGCAGTCACAAAAACCATCAAGCACTATAATGAAACTGGCTCTCATGAGGACCGCCACAGGAAAGGAAGACCCAGAGTTACCTCTGCTGCAGAGGATAAGTTCATTAGAGTTACCAGCCTCAGAAATTGCAGCCCAAATAAATGCTTCACATAGTTCAAGTAACAGACACATCTCAACATCAACTGTTCAGAGGATCAGGCCTTAATGGTCGATTTGCTGCGAAGAAACCACTACTAAAGGACACCAATAAGAAGACGAGACTTGCTTGGGCCAAGAAACACGAGCAATGGACATTAAAGCGGTGGAAATGTGTCCTTTTGTCTGGAGTCCGAATTTGAGATTTTTGGTTCCAACCGCCGTGTCGTTGTGAGATGCGGTGTGGGTGAACGGATGATCCCCGCATGTGTGGTTCCCACTGTAAAGCATGGAGGAGGATGTGTTATGGTGTGGGGGTGCTTTGCTGGTGACACTGTCTGTGATTTATTTAGAATTCAAGGCACACTTAACCAGCATGGCTACCACAGCATTCTGCAGCGATATGCCATCCCATCTGGTTTGGGCTTAGTGGGACTATCATTTCTTTTTCAACAGGACAATGACCCAACACACCTCCAGGCCGTGAAAGAGCTATTGTACCAAGAAGGAGAGTGATGGAGTGCTGCATCAGATGACCTGGCCTCCACAATTCCCCGACCTCAACCAAATTGTGATGGTTTGGGATGAGTCAGGCCACAGAGTGAAGGAAAAGCAGCCAACAAGTGCCCAGCATTTGTGGGAACTTCAAGACTGTTGGAAAAGCATTCCAGGTGAGGCTGGTTGAGAGAATGCCAAGAGTGTGCAAAGATGTCATCAAGGCAAAGGGTGGCTACTGTAACGGCTGTCGTAGTCGTTCTCCTCCTCAGACGAGGAGGAGCATGGATCGGACCAAGATGCGGATTGGTAAGTATTCATGTTTTAATGGGAAAACAACAAACACTACAAAATACAACAACCAACAAACGTGACTAACCTGAAACAGTCCTGTGTGGCCCAAACACTGACACAGGAACAAACACCCACAAAACACAAGTGAAACCCTGGCTGCCTTAGTATGATTCTCAATCAGGGACAACGATTCACAGCTGTCTCTGATTGAGAATCATACCAGGCCGAACACAAACTCCCAACATAGAAAATCAAACCTAGACCAACCCACCCAACTCACGCCCTGACCAACTAAAACAAATACATAACAAAGGAAAACAGGTCAGGAACGTGACAGCTACTTTGAAGAATCTCAAATCTCAAATATATTTTGATTAGTTTAACACTTTTTTGGTTACGACATGAATCCATATGTGTTATTTCATAGTTTTGAGTCTTCACTATTATTCTTCAATGTATAAAATAGTAAAAATAAAGAAAAACCCTTGAATGAGTAGGTGTTCTAAAACTTTGACTGGTAGTGTATTGTTCACCCATCTACACACAATATCCCATAATGACAAACTGAAAACGTGTTTTTAGAATTTTTTTGCAAATGTATTAAAAATGAAATACAGAAATATCTCATTTACATAAGAATTCACACCCCTGATTCAATACTTTCTATTAGCACATTTTACAAGTATTTTGGAATAAGTCTCGAAGAGCTTTGCATACCTGGATTGTACAATATTTGTCCATTATTCTTTTTAACATTCTTCATGCTTCAAGTTGATTGTTGATCATTGCTAGACAGCCAATTTACAAAACTGTAACTAGGCCACACAAGAACATTCAATGTCATTTTGGTAAGCATCTCCAGTGTATATTTGGCCTTGTGTTTTATGTTATTGTCCTGCTGAAAGGTCTCCCAATGTCTGTTGGAAAGATTTAGCCCGTTCATATAGCTCTATTCCGTTTCTTTTTATCCTACGAAACTCCATAGTCCTTGCTGATAACAAGCATACCCATAACATGATGCAGCCACCACCATGCTTGAAAATATGAAGAGCGGTACTCAGTGTGCCCCAAACATAACCCTTTGTATTTATTTATGTTAATTCTGCCCTCCCAAGCAAAAAGGCAGTAACTGCTCATAGAGTGGAACTGAGAAAAATGACTTCAAAGTTTTTTAATTGTCCAGTCAAATGAATTCTAGGGAGATCATTGGAGATGTAATGATCTGTTGCCTTACTATGGGTACATGTTTTACTTCATGTTGACCCTGACCTCTGATATGACCTTTGACCCTTAATGGCAGTTACTGCCTTCGTCCTTGGCATGATATGTTATAAATTGCAGGGTATTTCAAAGCGAGCAGTATCTGCCATTTTCATTTGTTAGTTTACTATACTTCTCATGTATGCTATTAATACAAGAGCAGTGTAATTACTGACAGTGTAACAGAGTTGAAACTGTATCCTTTGTGTGTCTTCCACTAAGATACCAGTTGCATTTACATAGAGATGTAGGTTCTGCGTCAGTCACATTACATACTGTGTTTAACAAGTAGCCCATGTCTTGTTATGAGAATAAATGTGAAAAGCAGCACTGCAATTGTTTGAATTACATGAAATGATTACCTGTCTTGTAATAAATAATGATGGAACATGATAGAAGTCAGGTAATACAAATGATAAAAAATGACCATGAGATTGCTAATAAAAACCTTTTATTTGTATTTTTTGAAATGACACTTTTTAATGAATAAATAACAGCTTTAAGAATACATTTGAAACATATTTACATATTCATAAGAGGACCTAAATGACATTTAGCTACAATTGATAAAATGCTGAATAGTTACATTTAATTTTTAAGTAAAATTTCATTTTTAAGTAAAACTTCTTCAGTGCTCTTCCATATCACTCCTCATCCTCAGCAATGCTGTTCACAACCAAGGCATTCCAGAACTGCCTTCGATTTGCAGGCATCAGGAAACAGCTTGGTGATTATGTCCATCTTCTTGGACTCTTCTATCCCTCTATCCTGTGTACGTCGTGTCAAGGGTGTCTCTAGAGTGACTTTCTTCTGATAAAGTCAAGCTCTGTGAAGTCCTTTTCTTCATGGGAGCCTTTGTAGAAGAGGCTCCTGGATCCACGCCTCAACTGGATCTCAGCCATCTCTGCCAGCTTTGGTGCTGCTGCCTTCTTCAGCTTGACGATGGAATGGCCAGCTTTCCATGCCAGGATGTTTTCCTTTTTCATTTCCACCACCTCCACCTTGCCTGCATTGGAAGTGGCGACCACATGGAGGAAGTCCCCGAATTCGTACACCACACCTCCAGGTCGAGCTTTCATTTCCTGTTCCACACCATGGTGGAAACTGTCTGCACTCATGAAGGTGTGTCCTGGCTCGAAGAACTTGAGGGTGATGTCCTCCATCAAAAGTTGCATCAGCATTGACAACACTTACCAGTGATGTTAGCAGGCACCGGTTTTTGTTTTGAGAAGTGCAGTTATCCACCCAATACACTGCATGCTTGACATCTCTCTCCCTCTCCAGTGCTGTTACGTACGATGAAGTCATCTCCTCTGCCTTCAGACCAGCTGTTCCTTCATGCCATACCACTGATACTGTTTTCTTCTTCTTTCGAGACTTCATTCCAATAGTGGCGAATGTCTCGTGATAGGCAACGATTCTTCTTGTGAACAATGCTGTTTTCACACCTGGCATGCGAGGGAGCATGATGACTTTTTCCATATCAACGCTCTTCACAGACCAGTCCTCACGCCAATCTTTCTGTGCATCAGCCTGGTAATGGCTTCTGCTCTGCCCTGCAGACTTCTTATGTTCCTCATATTTCCTACATTGCATGCAGTCAGGGTTGGTGCTGGTGAATTCAGGTGCTGCATGGCTGTTGTCTTGGCAGGCTTGGGTTTCCATGGCCTCATTCTCCCTGTGCTCCATCTTCAGATGATGACCCTGCACCAAACAGAGCTCGCACTCCTCCTCTCCAAGCTTCACAAAGTTGATGTTCCTTCCCTTTATTACCTTGCGATAGGTTTCGTAACCGCAGCTGGCATCTTTGTTCTTCTCCTTGTAGTCATTATGCATGAACCGAATATTGACGTCACTAGGGATGTAGAGGCGATGTGGGGCATGCTCTCGTCTGTAGTGGCTGATTTTGGGATGGAAGGACTCTATGTGTTGCAGGATTGGATTCATATTCAATTTGCTCGCTGAAGCTTTCTTTCCCCTCTGATCCTTTGGTGGAATCAGTTTGGTGGTGATTGACTTGCCCATCATCGTGACAATCAGCCTGTCATTTTTGGGGTGGTAGCCCAATGTTGTCAGAAAAAACCCTTTGCACACCTGTTGTGCAGAACCGCTCTGGTTGGGAAGATGGTACAGAAACGACCTGCTGCGTCGACTGTCAGCGCCAACAGTGATATTTTTCTTAGATTGCTGTGCCACTGTCACGCCCTGGCCTTAGTATTCTTTGTTTTCTTAATTATTTTAGTTAGGTCAGGGTGTGACATGGGGAATGTATGTGTTTTTTGTAGTGTCTAGGGTGGTTGTAAGGTTTAGGGGGTTTATTAGAGTAGTTGGGTTTATGTTTAGTATAGAAGTCTAGCTGTGTCTATGGTTGAGTGTAGGTATCTAGGTAAGTCTATGGTTGCCTGAATTGGGTCTCAATTAGAGACAGCTGGTTATTGTTGTCTCTGATTGGGAGCCATATTTAAGGCAACCATAGGCTTTAGCTGTTTGTGGGGAATTGTCTATGTCGAAGTGTTTTGTGTCAGCACTAATGTTTGTATAGCTTCACGGTCGTCTGTTTTGTTGGTTTGTTTTGTTTTTTTCTTCTTTAAATAAAAAAAAGAAGATGTACTTTCCACGCGCTGCGCCTTGGTCCTCTCTCAGTCCCTTTGACGATCGTGACAGAATTCCCCACCATAGCTGCCAGTAATCCAGAACTGCCCCTCAGTCCAGAGCTGTCTCTCTGTCCGGAGCTGCCTTTCAGTCCGGAGTTGCCCCTCTATCCTGAGCTATCTCTCTATCCTGAGCTACCTCTCTATCCTGAGCTACCTCTCTATCTCGACCTACCTCGCTGTCCTGAGCTACCTTGTCTTGGTGTTGCCCCTTATATTAGGTGGGTGGAGAGAGAGGGTGGTCATTCTAAGGGGAAGATGTAAGCTGGGATTGACTATGGTGGGGTGGGGACCTCGCCCAGAGCCTGAGCCACCACCGTGGTCAGATGCCCACCCAGACCCTCCCCTAGACTTTGTGCTGGTGCGCCCGGAGTTCGCACCTTGAGGGGGGGGTTATGTCACGTTCCTGACCTGTTTTCTGTTAGTTTTGTATGTGTTAGTTGGTCAGGACGTGAGTTTGGGTGGGCAGTCTATGTTTTCTGTTTCTATGTTGGTTTAAAGGGTGACCTAATATGGCTCTCAATTAGAGGCAGGTGTTTTTCATTTCCTCTGATTGAGAGTCATATTAAGGTAGGTGTTTTCACACTGTTTGTTTGTGGGTGGTTGTCTCCTGTGTCAGTGTTTGTATGTTACGCCACACACGGGACTGTTCTCGGTTTGTTTGTACGTTCGGTCTTTTGTGTAGTCATTTTCCTGTTCGTGAGTTCTGCGTTGTATGTAAGTTCGCATGTCCAGGTTTGTCTACTCCGTTTTGTTGTTTTGTTAGTTTATAGTGAAGTTCGTGTTTTCGTGTTTTCTGTAAATAAATAATGTCAACTTCAGAAGCTGCGTTTTGGTTCAATCCATGCTCCTCCTCTTCGGATGAAGAGGAGGAGGACTACCGTTACAGCCACCATGTGGAAGATCCATGTCCTCTTCTCCTTATACTTCATCTCCCAATACTTTCCCCATATTTTCTTTTGCCTACCCTCTGAAATATTCTAGGTACATTGAATCTTGCATTTGGTACCACATGGCTTACCCATTGGTGGAATCTTGGATTTCTTGTTTGATAGGTTGTCTGAAGTTGTGTCCACGGGCTCAGCTGTCACTTGTGCTGGAACATCCAACTCTGAAGGTGGATGATAATCTTCATCATCATCATTGGCAATTGATTTCTCTTCTGATAGACTGATGTCTAAGGAGTCAGAGACCACCCACTGCTTCTCTATTTCTTCAAATAGTGATGACACTGTGACTTCAGTTAAAGGGGGTAGATCAGGAATCTTTGTTGGAATGTGGCCCTCAAACTCAACTGAAATAAAGAGAGCAAATACTCAGGGACATGCATCCTAATGATTCTATTCTGTCACGGATTATAATAATTAATACTGACATTTCGTGGTGTGCAAACACATGATCATAATCCTTTTCAGTTATTCTATAATATAGGATATAATCAATGTTGATTTTATCTTGTGCAAACATTGTCATAATCATTTTCACTGTCATAACTCAGTTCATCTATTCATTTTATACCTGCTCCCAAAAAGGCTCTTAAATGTTCATCTTTATTTACAAATACAAAAAAATTGCATGGATGAACATTGACAGCAATAAAACCTAGTATTGACGTTGTTGTACTGTCCTAATACACACTCACATGGCAACTTTGATCCGCATAGATACTAATCATCTAGACCACAGGGATTGGTGGAAGTCATACAAAACATTTTTTCTGCATTCATGTAATGATGGCACTGAAGCAGACACATTGAGCACACGTTTGGCATGTCAAAGCTTGTTGTACTAATTACATATGCCGCCAACAAAGGTGATGGATACAATTTGGGATTAACTTTCCTGACCGGGACAGTCACGCAATACTGGAATATAAAAGAAAACCAGAAACCCTGAATATGTGAGTAGATACATTATTAATGAGCTAGTAGTGTTGTGTGTGTGCTCATCCGGATAACGAGTGTGCGTGGATTTTGACAATTCAGTATGGGGTGCACGTCCAACTGACCGTCAGCTGGCTAGAGATCGTGTATGTGGTGTAACGTTACGGATTCAAATAACCCATGGAATGTCAGAATACAACTATAGGGATTATATTAATTCTAGGTATAATAGATTGACGCTAGTATAAACTGCTGATCGTCTCTTATGGGAACATGTAGCACAAATCTATTGCTTCATGCTGATGCTAGCTAGGTAGGTTTTGACGTTTTGGTAGGGGCGCGTCAGTTTTAGCTAGGTGGCTGTCACTGGCTAGAAATCGTGTGTATGGTGTACTGATTCAAAGAAACCATCAGATTAAATTTCAGAATATAATTCATTACATGGCTAATAGATTGACGTTAGTATCAATTGCAGATCTCCTCTTATGAGAGCAGGTAGCATTGTTAGTCTATGCTCGCTAGCTAGTTAGCTTGCTAGCTAGCTAATTAATTTTGATGTCAGATCTACTTAGCTAGCTAGTTCTTACCAGTGTCTGGATGTCGGCGTTTCAGAGCAAGTTCAACCATCATTTTCCCCCTGGAATGCTGTGCCATGGTGTTGTATCCCTAGATTAGCAATGTATGTGTTTGTAGCTGTCAGTCAGTGTCATACAGGCTCGATTGCATCACTATCAGAATATAATGATATGATACCAAGGTAAAACGCAGTAACTGCAGCCAAGGGCAGGTTGAAACCAAGCTAAAAGGCAGTAAGTTCAGTTACAGCCATTTACCTTGGTTTTACAGTAACTTTTTGCAGTTACTGCTAATAAGACCCCCATTTTCTCCAAAACACAATACAATAGAGGCAGGATACTTGTCCACATGATTAAGCATGCATTTACTGTAAGAAAAATTACATTAACTCATTTTCAACCAAATGAGCAGTTACTGCCTTTTTGCTTGGGAGGGCAGAATTGCTTAGCCACTTAGTATTACTTTAGTGCCTTGTTGCAAACAGCATGTTTTGGAATATTTTGTATTCTGTACAGGCTTCCTTCTTTTCACTCTGTCATTTAGGTTAGTCTTGTGGAGTAACTAGAATGATGTTGTTTTCTCATATCACAACCATTAAACTCTGTAACTATTTTAAAGTCACCATTGGCCTCATGGTGAAATCCCTGAGCAATTCCCTTCCTCTCCAACAGCTGAGTTAGGAAGGACACCTACATTTTTGTAGTGACTGGGTGTATTGATACACCAACCAAAGTGTAGTTAATAACTTCACCAAGCTCAAATTATTATATTCACATTTATTTTTTATTTTTTTACCCATCTACCAATTGGTACCCTTCTTTGTGAGGCATTGAAAAACCTCCCTGGTGGTTGAATCTGTGCTTGAAATTCACTCCTCGATTGAGGGTCGTTACAGATAATTGCATGTGTGGGGTGGGGTAGAGATGGGGTAGTCATACAAAAATGACTAGAGGAGGGGGTAACCACAATGGTTTTTAACACGGAATGAGTCCATGCAACTTATTCTGCGATTTATTAAGCACATTTTCACTCCTGAACTTATTTAGGCTTGTCATAACAAAAGGGTTGAATACTTATTGAGTCAAGATATTTCAGGTGTTATTTTTTTGTGAATGTTCTACAAAATTCCACTTTGACATTATGGGGTATTGTGTGTAGATCAGTGACACAAAATCTCAATTTAATACGTTTTAAATTCAGGCTGTAACACAACAGAATGTGGAAAAAGTAAAGGGGTGACTCCTTTCTGTGTGTGACAATAAAACATGTATTTATTTTAAAATAAAAAACAAGTGAATGCTTATATCTAATATCAATGTGTATATATATGTGGTGTGCTTTATGAATCCAGGGCTCCAGGGAAAATCTATAAACACACTCATTCCCTCACCCTTGGAATTCCCATTTCTTAGTTTATCCGACCTTATCCCCAAAACATTGTTCCCAATAACCTCCTTTTTCTCCGTAATCTCAGGGTGACGGCTCTGGAAAGCCGGAGTGGAAGAAAAATGTTTTTGGAGCTCAGCCAAAAGGGCAGAGAAAGCTATAACCACCCACATCACAACTAACAACACGCACGCACACAAGCACGCACGCAAGCACGCACGCACACGGGAAATGCGATATTTCTCAGAAAGTTCTTTCTCCTTGCAGCATTTGCAAGTTGCTGAATCGACCTAGTGTTCTCTTCCAACATTTGCCTGTTAACATCACATGTGAGAAGAAGGAAGATGCACAGGGGGTTGATCTACGATAAGACTCAACTACAGAACAGGGCTCAGATCTTCAAAAGGGCCGAATGATACTCCCTGCCTCACCTCTCAGTCAACTCAGTAAGAAACACATCTTTGACTCCATGGGCGATTAGCTAGCTGGGCCTATGTGGATCAGGCGTGGGTTTAACCTTACAGTAGTTCAGTTGGGGAGCTGCATGTGCAAGCCGTGGTTATCCTTAAAGGGGGTGATAGTATCGATACTAGGTTGTATCAGACTGGGGAGAGACGTATCGGTCCATATCACTAACCTGACAGGCCGGCCCACATCACACACACACCACAGCTCTGCACTGAGGTCTAAACTGTAGTCTCTCACAGTGGTCTTAGTCTGGTGTTGCACTGAGGTCTAAACTGTAGTCTCTCACAGTGGTCTTAGTCTGGTGTTGCACTGAGGTCTAAACTGTAGTCTCTCACAGTGGTCTTAGTCTAGTGTTGCACTGAGGTCTAAAGCTGTGCTGTGCTTATAGAGGAGTGACAGTACCACTGCACTACAGATTAGTCCTCAGGGCAGCACTGCAACACCAGCAGCAGACTCTCCTCCAGAATCACAGTGCTGTATGCTAAGGTCTAAAGTCTAGACTCTCCTTCAGAATCACAGTGCTGTATACTAAGGTCTAAAGTCTAGACTCTCCTTCAGAATCACAGTGCTGTATACTAAGGTCTAAAGTCTAGACTCTCCTCTAGAATCACAGTGCTGTATACTAAGGTCTAAACTCTAGACTCTCTACTCCAGAATCACAGTACTGTATGTATACTAAGGTCTAAACTCTAGACTCTCCTCCAGAATCACAGTGCTGTATACTAAGGTCTAAACTCTAGACTCTCTACTCCAGAATCACAGTACTGTATGTATACTAAGGTCTAAACTCTAGACTCTCCTCCAGAATCACAGTGCTGTATACTAAGGTCTAAAGTCTAGACTCTCCTCCAGAATCACAGTGCTGTATACTAAGGTCTAAACTCTAGACTCTCCTCCAGAATCACAGTGCTGTATACTAAGGTCTAAACTCTAGACTCTCCTCCAGAATCACAGTGCTGTATACTAAGGTCTAAACTCCAGGCTCTCCTCCAGAATCACAGTGCTGTATACTAAGGTGTAAACTCTAGACTCTCCTCCAGAAGCACAGTGCTGTATACTAAGGTCTAAACTCTAGACTCTCCTCCAGAATCACAGTGCTGTATACTAAGGTCTAAACTCTAGACTCTCCTCCAGAATCACAGTGCTGTATACTAAGGTCTAAACTCTAGACTCTCTCCTCC
The DNA here is from genome assembly GCF_016432855.1 of Salvelinus namaycush. Classification (NCBI taxonomy): domain Eukaryota; kingdom Metazoa; phylum Chordata; class Actinopteri; order Salmoniformes; family Salmonidae; genus Salvelinus; species Salvelinus namaycush. The sequence continues at coordinate 9,000,504 of NC_052344.1, forward strand.
AGAAGCACAGTGCTGTATACTAAGGTCTAAACTCTAGACTCTCCTCCAGAAGCACAGTACTGTATACTAAGGTCTAAACTCCAGGCTCTCCTCCACACTCCTCTATAAGCACAGTACTGTGGTTCAGCTCAGTGCTCGCCATGCATGTGGCATGGGGGATCAGGCTCAGCCAATCAGAACCCTTCCACATCAGTGGCCAGAGCCATCTCTTATCCACTGCCAGAGGAGAGGCTTTCCCTGCTAATGCTGCACCGCTAGCTAGCGCTCTCCATACCTCTCTCCCTACCTCTCTCCCTACCTCTCTCCCTACACCTACACTCCTACTATCCTTTTAGCCCTCTTATCAGTCCCTCTCTCTGGCTCTTTCTCATTCAGTCCACTCGCTCCATCATGCCCGCAATATACCTCTCTTTACCCTCCAACAAGCTCTCTCCGTTTCTCACACACTCCATCTCTCTCTCCATCTCTCTCCTGTCTTCTCTCAGAGTGACTCCAGGCCTCTTCAGTTATGCGTTGCTGAGGTGTGAGATAGCGGTCTCTACGCTACACTGGAGAGGAGAGCCAGAGAGGCCAGGTCACACGACACCATCCACACTGAATCCTAATGCATGTGTGTTCCCTGATCCCTACAGTACAGGGCGGGAGCGACAGTCGAAATTAGATTCGGGTTGAGGTAAAGCGCTTGTTACAGAACATATAGTGCAGACAGGGTCTAAAGGGGGGGGGGGGGGGGTATTGGTTGACAATATGTCTTTCCTTTTCTCACATTCCTGGAATAGATAGAAGGAATGGGGGGATGGCAGAGAGAGAAGGAACCAATCATTTTCTATGTTTAGTTTTGGGAACGATGTAGAGGTACCAGTGTTGGAGGGAGAGGTAAATGAACTATAACGCTAATGAAAATAGACATGTACAAGAGATAGACACTCGCCGATGGAGACCCCACTTAATCAAGACAAATTGCAGAGAGGAGTTGAGATTTCCGAGTCGGCCTAATAATTACCGAATACATCTTTATTTAACATTATTTCCCTTCATTTATTTGTATTTGTATTTATATTTATTATGGATCCCCATTAGTTCCTGCCAAGGTGTCACGTTCCTGACCTGTTTTCTGTTGTTTTGTATGTGTTTAGTTGGTCAGGACGTGAGCTGGGTGGGAATTCTATGTTGTGTGTCTAGTTTGTCTGTTTCTATGTCCAGCCTAATATGGTTCTCAATCAGAGGCAGATGGTAATCGTTGTCCCTGATTGAGAATCATATATAGGAGGCTTGTTTTGTGTTGGGATTTTGTGGGTGTTTGTTACCTGTCTCTGTGTTTGTGTTCTGCACCAGATAGGTCTGTATCGGTTTTGCACATTTGTTATTTTGTATGTTGTTTGTAGTGTTTCACTTGTTCTTTTATTAAACATGTTGAACACTAGCCGCGCTGCACTTTGGTCCTCTCCTTCACCTATGGAAGAAAGCCGTTACAGAAACACCCACCAAACCCGGACCAAGCAGCGTGGCAACGGGCAGCAGCAACAGCAGCAGCGGTACCAGGAGGAATGGTCATGGGAGGAAATCATGAACGGAAAAGGACCCTGGGCAAAGGTTGGAGAGAATCGCCGCTCTCGGGAGGAGAAGGAGGCAGCCACAGCCCAGGAGCGGTGGATTGAGGAGGCAGCACGTAAGAGAGGCTGGAAGCCCGAGAGGCTCACCCAAAAATTTATTGGGGGGGGGGGGGGGGGGGCTAAAGGGGAGTGTGGCGAAGCCGGGTTGGATACCTGAGCCAACTCCCCGGGCTTACCGTGGAGTGAGAGGGCGTCGTACTGGTCAGACACCGTGTTATGCGGTAAAGCGCACGGTGTCCCCAGTACGCGTGCTTAGCCCAGTGCAGGCTATTCCACCTTGCCGCACTGGTAGGGCTAGGTTGGGCATCGAGCCGGGTGCCATGAAGCCGGCCCAACATATCTGGCCTCCAGTACGTCTCCTCGGGCCGGCGTACATGGCACCAGCCTTACAGGTGGTGTCCCCGGTTCGCCTGCATAGCCCAGTGCGGGCTATTCCACCTCGCCGCACTGGCAGGGCTACGGGGACCATTCAACCTGGTAAGGTTGGAGAGGCTCGGTGCTCAAGAGCGCGTGTCCTCCTTCACGGTCCGGTATATCCGGCGCCACCTTCCCGCCCCAGCCCAGTACCACCAGTGCCTACACCACGCACCAGGCTTCCAGTGCATCTCCAGAGCCCTGTTCCTCCTCCCCGCACTCGCCCTGAGGTGCGTGCCCTCAGCCCGGTACCTCCAGTTCCGGCACCACGCATCAGGCCTATAGTGCGTCTCAGCCGGCCAGAGTCTGCCGTCTGCCCAGCGGTGCCTGAACTGCCCGTCTGCCCAACGCCGCCTGCACTGCTCGTCTGCCCAGCGCCGTCTGAGCCATCCGTCTGCCCAGCGCCGTCTGAGTCATCCGTCTGCCCAGCGCCGTCTGAGCCATCCGTCTGCCCAGCGCCGTCTGAGCCATCCGTCTGCCCAGCGCCATCTGAGCCATCTGTCTGCCTAGAGCCATCTGAGCCATCTGTCTGCCCAGCGCCATCTGAGTCATCCGTCTGCCACGAGCCATTAGAGCCGCCCGTCTGTCCCGAGCCATTAGAGCCGTCCGTCAGTCAGGAGCCGCTAGAGCCGTCCGTCAGTCAGGAGCTGCCAGAGACGCCAGCCGGTCAGGAGCTGCCAGAGACGCCAGCCGGTCAGGAGCTGCCAGAGACGCCAGCCGGTCAGGAGCTGCCAGAGACGCCAGCCGGTCAGGAGCTGCCAGAGACGCCAGCCGGTCAGGAGCTGCCAGAGACGCCAGCCGGTCAGGAGCTGCCAGAGACGCCAGCCGGTCAGGAGCTGCCAGAGACGCCAGCCGGTCAGGAGCTGCCAGAGACGCCAGCCGGTCAGGAGCTGCCAGAGACGCCAGCCGGTCAGGAGCTGCCAGAGACGCCAGCCGGTCAGGAGCTGCCAGAGCCGCCAGCCAGTCAGGAGCTGCCAGAGCTGCCCTACAGTCATGAGCTGCCCTACAGTCATGAGCTGCCCTACAGTCATGAGCTGCCCTATAGTCATGAGCTGCCCTATAGTCATGAGCTGCCCTATAGTCATGAGCTGCCCTCCAGTCATGAGCTGCCCTCCAGTCATGAGCTGCCCTCCAGTCATGAGCTGCCCTCCAGTCATGAGCTGCCCTCCAGTCATGAGCTGCCCTCCAGTCATGAGCTGCCCTCCAGTCATGAGCTGCCACCCAGTCCGGAGCTGCCACCCAGTCCGGAGCTACCTCTCTGTCCTGAGCTACCTCTCTGTCCTGAGCTACCTCTCTGTCCTGAGCTACCTCTCTGTCCTGAGCTACCTCTCTGTCCTGAGCTACCTCCTAAATCATGTGGGGGCCTTGGGGAGGATTCTTAGGCCAAGGTCGTGGGCGAGGGTCGCCACTCAAAGGACGCTAAGGAGGGGGACAAAGACAGTGGTGGAGTGGTGTCCTTGTCCTGCGCCGGAGCCGCCACCGCGGACAGATGCCCACCCAGACCCTCCCCTTGAGTTTTAGGGGTGCGCCCGGAGTTCGCACCTTGAGGGGGGGGTTCTGTCACGTTCCTGACCTGTTTTCTGTTGTTTTGTATGTGTTTAGTTGGTCAGGACGTGAGCTGGGTGGGAATTCTATGTTGTGTGTCTAGTTTGTCTGTTTCTATGTCCAGCCTAATATGGTTCTCAATCAGAGGCAGATGGTAATCGTTGTCCCTGATTGAGAATCATATATAGGAGGCTTGTTTTGTGTTGGGATTTTGTGGGTGTTTGTTACCTGTCTCTGTGTTTGTGTTCTGCACCAGATAGGTCTGTATCGGTTTTGCACATTTGTTATTTTGTATGTTGTTTGTAGTGTTTCACTTGTTCTTTTATTAAACATGTTGAACACTAGCCGCGCTGCACTTTGGTCCTCTCCTTCACCTATGGAAGAAAGCCGTTACACAAGGCAGTAGCTATTCTTCTAGGGGTTAATTATGGATCCCCATTACTTCCTGCTAAGGCAGCAGCTACTCTTCCTGGGGTCCAGCTAAATTAAGGCAGTTATACAATTTTATAAACATTACAATACATTCACCGATTTCACAACACGCTGTGTGCCCTCGGGCCCCTACTTCACCACTACCACATATCTACGTATGTTATCGTGTGTGTGTATGCATGTGTCTGTGCCTATAGTCCCCGTTGTTCCATAAAGTGTATTTCTATCTGTTTTTAATCTAGTTTTACTGCTTCCATCAGTTATCTGATGTGGAATAGAGTTCTATGTAGTACTGTGTGCCTCCCACAGTCTGTTGTGGACTTGGGGACTGTGAAGAGACCTCTGGTGGCATGTCTTGTGGGGTATGCATGGGTGTCTGAGCTGAGCTCCAGTAGTTCAAACAGACAGTTTGGTGCATTCAACATGTCAATACCTCTCATAAGTACAAGTAGTGATGAAGGCAATCTCTCCTCCACTTTGAGCCAGGAGAGATTGACATGTATATTATTAATGTTAGTGGTAGCTCTCGGTGTACATTCAAGGACCAGCCTGTTCTGAGCCAGGTAAGTCTCATTGAGATAAAATCTCTTTCTGAAGAGAGACTTGGTCCAGACCTGCTAGAACACCTAAATACCATCATATAGATGGCCTAGGAGAGCTATGGCTCGACAAGTATTCCATGCACAAACACATGCTCTGAATAGTAATAGATACTGTAGCCATCAGTTAAAAGGGCAGCAAAAATGAAATGTGTATTTTGAATATTTCTTGTACTTTCTTGTACTTAATAATACATCATACAACTAAATTAAACAACACGCCTTGTCATTCACCGGTCGCCTGAGGATGTACCGCATTTCTTCCACCTTATCGACTATTTCCTTTGAGAAAACCAACAACATATTCCCATTTATTTATCCTCTCATCATCACGGCAGTAAATGACTTTGTAAATGGCATAGGTTCCCTCAGCCTCCCATGTAAATACAATCTCATTGGGAGATGTTAATAGACTTTTTGTTTTCTTGACCAGGAGTCTCTAGAACGCCGCCCCGTTCCCTTGATTCAATTACCACAGGCACGGCGTTAGGGAGTAGAGAGAATGAAGGATGCCCCTGAATGCACCTCCGATAATGACATTCAAATTGATCACTGTCACGTGTTGCTACGCCGCTGTGCCGTTTAAAAGAGACGGTAATGAAAAGACGGGCACACTCCGTTACGGGGGAGCAGAACTTAACACGACCTCCTCAGGGAAATGACAGGCCCAAGTTCTACGGAGCTACTGCACACGTGTAACGCAGCGCATCCACAGCCAATCAGAAGAAGCTCCGCTAATGCCACCACCTTAGCCTGAAGTGCCGTCATGCCACGTGCACATGCTAAAACTGACGAGGAGGCCCATACAGTACACACACATGCATGCAGGCAAATAACATTTTTCTGTGTATTCATATCTGGAGAATGTACTCAGAAGATTGAGATTCACTTACAAAAACATGGATCCATGCATACGCAGTGGAGGACACGCAGACAAACTCACATAGTGTAGGTCTATACAGTACACAGCATGGCTGTCACGTGTAGGCCTATCACTAATTACGCAACAAAGAAACAAACACATTATCTGACCACTCATATTCATTCAAATGTGTTGGAATACACATTTTATAGTAGCTCTAATTTCAAAACAGATTGTCATTGCCCCAATAAACACCTTTTTGCAACTCCTTGAGACATCGCCTTTAGGGCAATAACACAAAGCTCTCCAGAAGCCCAGGACAGAGTAGACTGAGTGAATAATACAGTTCTGTTTCTGTTTTCCATCTGTATCTGTGCTACAGCCCCCCATGAATACCAACCACTGAACAAGGGGCCCAAACGAATAATGATGTGTGGAACATGCATATGGATCACATGTATATACACTGCTCAAAAAAATAAAGGGAACACTTAAACAACACAATGTAACTCCAAGTCAATCACACTTCTGTGAAATCAAACTGTCCACTTAGGAAGCAACACTGATTGACAATAAATTTCACATGCTGTTGTGCAAATGGAATAGACAAAAGGTGGAAATTATAGGCAATTAGCAAGACACCCCCAAAAAAGGAGTGATTCTGCAGGTGGTGACCACAGACCACTTCTCAGTTCCTATGCTTCCTGGCTGATGTTTTGGTCACTTTTGAATGCTGGCAGTGCTCTCACTCTAGTGGTAGCATGAGACGGAGTCTACAACCCACACAAGTGGCTCAGGTAGTGCAGTTCATCCAGGATGGCTCATCAATGCGAGCTGTGGCAAAAAGGTTTGCTGTGTCTGTCAGCGTAGTGTCCAGAGCATGGAGGCGCTACCAGGAGACAGGCCAGTACATCAGGAGACGTGGAGGAGGCCGTAGGAGGGCAACAACCCAGCAGCAGGACCGCTACCTCCGCCTTTGTGCAAGGAGGTGCACTGCCAGAGCCCTGCAAAATGACCTCCAGCAGGCCACAAATGTGCATGTGTCAGCATATGGTCTCACAAGGGGTCTGAGGATCTCATCTCGGTACCTATTGGCAGTCAGACTACCTCTGGCGAGCACATGGAGGGCTGTGCGGCCCCACAAAGAAATGCCACCCCACACCATGACCGACCCATCGCCAAACCGGTCATGCTGGAGGATGTTGCAGGCAGCAGAACGTTCTCCACGGCGTCTCCAGACTCTGTCACGTCTGTCACATGTGCTCGTGTGCTCAGTGTGAACCTGCTTTCATCTGTGAAGAGCACAGGGCGCCAGTGGCGAATGTGCCAATCTTGGTGTTCTCTGGCAAATGCCAAACGTCCTGCACGGTGCTGGGCTGTAAGCACAACCCCCACCTGTGGACGTCGGGCCCTCATACCACCCTCATGGAGTCTGTTTCTGACCGTTTGAGCAGACACATGCACATTTGTGGCCTGCTGGAGGTCATTTTGCAGGGCTCTGGCAGTGCACCTCCTTGCACAAAGGCGGAGGTAGCGGTCCTGCTGCTGGGTTGTTGCCCTCCTACGGCCTCCTCCACGTCTCCTGATGTACTGGCCTGTCTCCTGGTAGCGCCTCCATGCTCTGGACACTACGCTGACAGACACAGCAAACCTTTTTGCCACAGCTCGCATTGATGTGCCATCCTGGATGAGCTGCACTACCTGAGCCACTTGTGTGGGTTGTAGACTCCGTCTCATGCTACCACTAGTGAGAGCACCGCCAGCATTCAAAAGTGACCAAAACATCAGCCAGGAAGCATAGGAACTGAGAAGTGGTCTGTGGTCACCACCTGCAGAATCACTCCTTTTTTGGGGGTGTCTTGCTAATTGCCTATAATTTCCACCTTTTGTCTATTCCATTTGCACAACAGCATGTGAAATTTATTGTCAATCAGTGTTGCTTCCTAAGTGGACAGTTTGATTTCACAGAAGTGTGATTGACTTGGAGTTACATTGTGTTGTTTAAGTGTTCCCTTTATTTTTTTGAGCAGTGTATGTATGAAGGATGCACAGGGCTAGGCAGGGAGGCATGGAGGGGGGCAGGGAAGGAGGCAGGGAGGCAGGCAGGCAGGGAGGCAGACAGGGAGGCAGACAGGGAGAAAGACAGGCAGAGCAGAGATGAGCTACTGAGTGGAGTGGACACCAGAATCACTCACTGAAGGAGTTAAAGTGATCATACACAGAGTCCCTGCAGAGAGGGGGGGAGGAAATGCACACACACAGTAAACACAAACACACACCCACACAGTGCACACATGCACACACACGCACACACAGAGCGAGAATGAGGGTATGGAGAGTCCATCATACTTTTCTATTTTCTGTCTCTATCGCTTTAATATCAATCTCTCTTATACTTTTCTCATTTACGCATCTCTCCACAGGCAGAAATGTACAAACTACTTCACTCATTTCTACTCTCTTTGGTCTCTCTGTTAGCATGGGAGATTCACCATCTGTGTTTCTCTAACCTTTGGAAAAATCATTTCATTACACACCTGCTGAAAAGCACCAATGCCTCCCATCTCTCCTTCTCCCCATCCCTTTCTTCTTCCACTCCCTGTCTTCCTCCTCTCTGTCCTCCCCTCCAAAGTGGCACGGAGGCAGTTGCCAGGGCCGCTCTGTGTCTCCAGGGGTAACCAGACAAAGGGACATAGCACCCCCGGAGCATCTGCGCGACAACCGGTCCAAATGTTCACCAACAACCAGGGAGGAATACCAACTTTGGGACAGACAGACAGATGGACACACAGCCAGACTGGTATAGTCACTTTTCACAGGGGAAATACGTTTCACCAACAGCATCTTTTTAAGCTGTTGAAGCTAAGCTCCAGACCAGACTAGACCTCATCTGGAAGGTATAAAATAGCCCAGGACAGGAAGACGGAAAGATGGAAAGACCTTGCAGATACCTTACGCTCCACTTGGCACAATGAGGTCTCATTAAATAAATTACTTAGTAGCAACATCCTTTAGTGAACAGATATCCACTGTGTGTGAGTGTAGGCAACAAGATCTCACGGTCTGACTTCAGTATTCAACGAGGGGGGGATGAACGTAAAAACTCAACGGTTCTGTTCAGGCATTAATTGCGAGGATTAAAGTTTGGGATAGGGTTAAAACAGAACAAATAAAAACAAGTGTCCAGCACTGGGATTGAAACTGAGATCCTGGCAGCCGTAGCTCACAGTTTAAGCCCTTCCTTTATCCCCATCCTCAACTCCCTAACAAGCCACAGACCTACTAGATGGTAATAGGTGCTCACGTTGCCCCTAGTGGACGGTATTGAAGGTTCCCGATGTCCTGGGAACCTGGACAAACGTATAATACTGCAGTGGATCTGGTGTGACCTGGCTGGTGTATGAGTGAATGTGAATCCAAATGTTGTGGCTTCTAAAGATCACGTTGGACAATGTCATTTGAATGATTGCATCTGAAATTCCCCTAATGAATAAACACGGCTGTCCTTCGCAGTGACATCCACAAATCTCCAGTATGGATTAAGCCACGCAACATTCGGGCAAGCAAGGAGGCCATCTCCATAACTACTCCGTAATCACTTTAAATACAACCCCGCTACATACTCTAATAACTCAAGCAGACCAAAAACCCATTGTATGAGAAGGCCGGGTCAATATAAGGCTGGGGTCAAAGGTCATTCACAGCCAAGTGATGCATCTCTGTTTATATGTCAGCCAAGACATAACACAGACACATGGACAGTGAGTAAAACCAATGGTTTTAAAGCAACCACCGTCTTTCCATAGGGAGATTTGATGTGTGGGAGATAGGTGGAAATGGCTGAAGTCTCCTATGGCTAAGAGACAGTGACATAGCACTTCCCTTAAGACAAATAAGAGATCAATACGCCTCTGTTCAATCACACATTACCTCGCCGCCTATCGCCCAATGACGACACAGTCATATGATCCTTCATAGCAGATAGCCTGGCTCATAAACCGGTTTACAGCGTGACCGTGCCGACGAGGGGTAATATCATCACGTTTATGACAAAGTAATGATTCCTCCTCGGAATTTACAAGCCATGAGGAAAAAGGTTTATGAGAATTATATCAGCAGAGGAGAGAAGAAAAAAAACCTCTCCCACAACCCCTTTAATTTGTTTTTCCCTCTGGGGGATAAATAGAGCTCGGTAATATCAGGCAGTCAATCCTGTCAAAGAAGGATGGGCCAATTAGTAGAAAAGGAGAAGAGAAGAAACAGAGGAATCAAAGTCAATCCATAAGGTATAAGGTATATTCTCCATGCAGTATAGAAGCAGTGATCAATAACATTCACACTGACGAATGGGAACGATTAGACAGCACAATCACATCTAACCTGTCCATAATCAAGACTTAAAACTATAATAAAGCCCTTGCTGCTTCAGGCAGAGGGAGCCTTGCCATAACCACATTTACCTATTGGAAATATAATGACCGTTTAATGAACCCTTATTTCTTTAGTCACAAAGTTGGGTGAGGATAAAATGCAGTAGCTGGTTTATCAAGGGCATTTTATGAGAGAAATAAATCAGATTTGATTATCTGAAGGTCTGGAGTATCCTCTCTACTTTATCCTTTAGACTGAGACAACCAGAGAGGTTCAATAACAAGGAGAGATACAAGAGTAAGGTGGAGGTACTGTAGCTGTGCTCTATAAGCTGGAAGTACCACAGCCCAAACCTTCAGGCCCTAGCACCGTTTCACAACTAGTGGCATTGTCGCCGACCACAATGAAACCCTGTCTGACATGAGTGGTTGTTGGACAACACTGTACCCCTGTTGCACCCCTCCGCCCCTCGCCAATACCCACCACTGTCAGTCCCAGGGGTTCCCGCTCTCATCCAATCACACGCCACATAAATCCATAACTCTCGCTCTCTTGGCCCCCAGATAAACACAATAAACTGCACTCATCTTTTATGCATGATTCTCTCTGTCTTCGCCTCTCTCACTCTTGCTCTCCGTTCCCTCTCTCCCTGGCTCTGTGTTTATCAATCATTGCAGGGACACTACAGGGCAGCGCGTATCCCTCGCAGGGGAGAAGGAAGAAATGGGGGAAATATGCATTGTTGCGCAACAAGGCAAAGTGAAGAGTCGTTTCTCTTTCACTGAGCACAGGGTTCTTTTGCGACCCCTCCCCGCCTCAACGCCCCTCGCAGCGCGAACGATAGGAGCGTCCTGGATATGAAAGCGACCTCCTCACCTGAATCTAGATGTGTGTTGAGAAACACATGGTACATTGTGTCTGATGCCTTGCAGGGGAGCAGGGCTGTGACAGGAATTTACTCCTACACATGCCCTGCAAGGGTCTGCACAGCCAACATACATGCACCGCAGCCTCATAAGCATCCTAACATATTCACTAACAGCCACAGCTGTTGCAGTGAGGGACCAGACAGGAAGAGAGTAGAACTTAGAGAAGACTGGGATAATACATAATAGAAGAGAAAAACATTGGTCTCTTTTGAGCCAACAAATAGATACACATACCACAGCAGACTAATGAAGGATAATGGCTTTTTAGAGGTGGGAGGCTTCTGCTATGTATACATTGGTCAAATATACAGACAAACACACCTGTTCCGACCTTGAGGGTGAGATGAGATCTGCTTTCATACATAAGTTCAACTGCATTAATTCTCATTGCATGTACTCTAACTATAGTAATTAAAGGCTGTTAATTGTTGTACTGTTGTCATTTTGATTTAGATTTTATTAGGATCCCCATTAGCCGACACCAATGGCGACAGCTAGTCTTACTTAAAGACATTAAAGACAAGACTACCATTCATATACATTTAGTGTTTGTGTGTGTAAAACAGTAACATGTAGTGTGCGTATCTATCAGTTACACATACAGTGCATTCGTGAAGTATTCAGACCCCTTTACTTTTTTCACATTTTGTTACGTTACAGCCTTATTCTAAAATTGATTCAATTCATTTTTCCCCTCATCAATCTACACACAATACCCTATAATGACAAAACGAAAACAGGTTTTAAGACATTTTTTCAAATGTATTAAAAATACAAAACAGAAATACCTTATTTACATAAGTATTCAGACCTTTTGCTATAAGGCTCGAAATTGAGCTCAGGTGCATCCTGTTTCCATTGATCATCCTTGAGTAGTTTCTACAACATGATTGGAGTCTACCTGTGGTAAATTCAATTGCTTGGACATGATTTGGAAAGGCACACACCTGTCTATATAAGGTCCCACAGTTGACCGTGTATGTCAGAGCAAAACCAAACCATGATGTTGAATGAATTGTCTGGGGAAGGGTACTCAAGAAAACAGTGGCCTCCATTATACTTATTTTTTGTTGTTGTATTTTACCCCCCCTTTTTCTCACAATTTCGATCTTGTCTCATCGCTTCAACTCACCTAACTGCACTCATTAACACCCGCCAGCTTAACCAATGTGTCGGAGGAAACACCGTTCAACTGGCGAAGGGGTCAGCCTCCAGGCATCCGGCCCTCCTCATGGAGCCGCTAGAGCGCGATGAGCCAAGTAAAGCGCCCCCGGCCAAACCCTCCCCCATCCCGGACGACGCTGGGCCCATTGTGCACCATCCTATGGGACTCCCGGGCACGGCCGGTTGTGGCATAGCCTGGGAATGAACCCAGGTCTCTAGTAATGCCTTAGACCGCTGTGCCACTCGGGAAGCCCTCATTATTCTTAAATGGAAGAAGTTTGGAACAACCAAGACTCTTCCTAGAGCTGGCAGCACGGCCAAACTGAGCAATCTGGGGAGAAGGGCCTTCGTCAGGAAGGTGACCAAGAACCCATCCTCTGTGGAGATTGGAGAACCTTCCAGAAGGACAACCATCTCTGCAGCACTCCACCAACCAGGCATTTATGATAGAGTGGCCAGACGGAAGCCACTCCTCAGTAAAAGGCACACAACAGCCCGTTTAGAGTCTGCCAAAAGGCACCTAAAGACTCTTAGACCATGAGAAACAAGATTCTCTGGTCTGATGAAACCAATATTGACCTCTTTGGCCTGAATGCCAAGTGTCACATCTGAAGGAAACCTGGCACCATCCCTACGGTGAAGCATGGTGGTGGCAGCATCATGCTGTGGGGATGTTTTTCAGTGGCAGGGACTGGGAGACTAGTCAGGATTGAGGGAAAGATGAAGAGAGTAAAGTACAGAGAGATCCTTGATGAAAACCTGCTCCAGGGCACTCAGGACCTCAGACTGGGGCGAACGTACACCTTCCAACAGGACAACGACCTTAAGCACACAGCCAAGACAATGCAGGAGTGGCTTCGGGACAAGTCTCTGAATGTCCTTGAATGGCCCAGCCAGAGCCTGGACTTAAACCCGATCGAACATCTCTGGAGAGATCTGAAAATAGCTGCACAGTAATGCTCCCCATCCAACCTGACAGAGCTTGAGAGGATCTGCAGAAAATAATAGGCGAAACTCCCCAAATACAGGTGAGCCAAGCTTGTAGCGTCATGCCCAAGAAGACACTAGGCTGTAATCGCTGCCAAAGGTGCTTCAACAAATTACTGAGTAAAGGGTCTGAATACTTATGTAAATGTGATATTTCTGTTTTATTTTTTTAATACAGTTGAAAAAAATCTAATAACCTGTTTCTGCTTTGTCATTATGGGGTATTGTGTGTAGGTTGATGAGAGAGAAAAAACTATTCACTACAGCCTGCAGGACTTGCTTTGTGGAGTGTGGTGTCAAAAAGGAAGCAGAGCATCTCTTTATCATGGACAGCCATCTCCCCATTTTACAACCATTTCATCTATATGTTTTGACCATGACAGTTTACAATCTAAGGTAATTTAGTCTCCTCAACTTGTTCAACAGCCACACTGTTCATTACCAGATTCAGCTGAGGTCAAGAACTTAGGGAATGATTTGTACCTAATACAATGCTCTTAGTTTTAGAGATGTTCAGGACCAGTTTATTACTAGCCACCCATTCCAAAACACCATAATCAACACCACAAGTATCAGGTGTGAAGGAGACTGGGGTGACCACCTAAAGGAGAAAGCAGGGTTGCATTTCCACAATTGAAAATAGCTTATTTTTAGGACGTGTGGTTAACTGAGTCTGTTTTAGTATGGACTCAAACACATACCGGCATGCATACATGCAGAGTACAACAATTACTTTCACAGCTGATGTTTGAGTCACTGTTGTATTTTTGCAAAGGTCTTTGAAGAAATGAAGTGGTCAACAGCACTAGAAGTGTGAAGGGGATCATTACACAGACCCACAGTCACACAGGACAATCCATCACAATCAATCAATTGATCAGCCAATCAATTAAAGGTTCTTTTCACAAAGTAATTTGTCACCCCATGACATGACCTGCTCTGCCTTGTGTAAAGAAAGTTATACGGCCCCAAAACATTTATAAATACCTAATTGTACTGCGATTATAAAGAAGCAGATAAGGTATTTTCTTTGCATTAATAACATAAAGGGTCAGTTCCCGTGGAGCGAGTGTCCTCAGTGAAGGAACTGTTCAGTACGGTGGGTAGGTAAGGAAACACTGAGATTGCAGAGCAAAGGCCTGACGTCTGTCCCTCAAGTAATAACAGCAAAATGAGACTGACATTTCACACTGGAACATACTGTCTCAGACGGGAACACACGCGTACACATGCACGCACACACAGCTGCCTGCACGACAGAGACATGGTGTTAGATTGAGACAAGAGGAGAGGATGAGAAGAAAACAGGAAGGAGAGAGAGGAGCGTAGGAGAAAGGGAGTGAAAAAGTGAGGCGGTAGAAAAAATTGAGAAGTTATTAGGCTCATATTAATGTTTGCTCTTCTCTTCCTCTCTCCTCCTCCCAAGAGCTGCCCATGCAACGATACTTTAACCATGAATACTTCATCACAAGCGCAACTCTGTATAATTCCGTTCCCCTGAAAGAAAAGAACGATTGAGAGAGAGAAGGAGAGATTGAAATGTCATGAAGGCAGATGACTGGGATATTCATATCTCTATGTAAATAGAAATTAGCTGAACCAATAACCCCAGTGTCAATACCAGAGCCCCGCAATGGGTTATCAGACACAGAGTTAAAGGTCAAACTATGATTTGGAGTTACAGTATGACCCCTCTGTTAACTGATGAGACATTCCACAACGGGAAAGTGTCTGTTCTTCACGTCTGTGTCCCACAACGCTCAGAGACATACATCTGGTGCAGAATGGGGAAAATAACCAAATGTTCCCCGCTGATGGCATAACCTCCCGTGTATGTGTGTGTGTTGGTAGAAATATTTGTACTTCTAATGTCTTCAAACCCCCACCTTCCACATGTCATGCAGTCACAGAGGAACAATTTAGCTAAATGTTAACAAAAAAAATATTAAATTTTTATAGGGCCTCAAACTAATCTGATAAATATTGTTAGGGTCAGAAATTATTTAATAAAACAGATTGCAGGCATTTCAATTGGTAATTTTTTCCAATGTACATTTTGGGAGACATAAACCTCTAAAGACAGAGAAAAACCACTACAGTTGCTGGAATTCTCTAAACTAAATTAGCATACGCAATTAGCATGAATTCATCTGCCATCTCAGACAGCTTAGTGTTTTTGATTATGGGTGTCTGCTCTCTGGTTTGTGTCCGTGTGCGTATGCGTGTGCGCGCGCGAGCGAGCGTGTGCCAGGGAGACGCAGGAGATCTGCATCTTCAACTAAAAACATCCCCGACAATCAGGAGCCGACAGGTGCAACGTTCACACTCTTCCCCAGAAACACACCCTCACAGCATGACTACAGCACCGTGAGATAATAAACACACTGCAAACATGTGTGACTACACACCTGTGTGTGTGTGTGTGTGTGTGTGTGTGTGTGTGTGTGTGTGTGTGTGTGTGTGTGTGTGTGTGTGTGTGTGTGTGTGTGTTTTTACACCTGAGGAAAAAAACTGAAGTATGTGTGTAAAACAACTTCCCACTTCATTCTTCTCACATGACTGCAACAACATACACCACAGCCTATCTGGTGTTTCTCTGCTAGTCTTCCTTACCACTCAGGCTCAGTCAGAGATACATTACTGTACCTGCTCTTCTACCTGATCCACTCTATAGGGCCAACTGTGCTGGGTCCCAGAATTCGTTTCACATAGTCATTTTTCAGCACGGTTCCAGCTTCTATGGTGGAGGCGTGACATACCAGTACAGCTTGGCTTGCTGGGCTCAGTTTGGTTCAGAAACATGAAAAAGGTTATCGGTCTCCATTTGAGTTAACAGTGAGAATATGAAAGTTAATATATAGCTGAGGGGTAACACAGTGAGGTAGGTGTTTGTTTCGCATAAGGGGTAGTCTCCTACTATCAACTGTTAATTAAGGCTTAGGAAGGGGTAGGGCCGTGGCGGTCATAACATTTTGCCAGCTGGTTATTGTCATGCAGAAGTTCCTGGTCTCAAGGTAACTAACATAAAGAAGTTTAGCATCTCCAGACCTCCATGCGTACACGCTGCATTCAAGCAGCTGATGTGTGATTTTGGAACATCTACATTTAAAAAGTAGAATAAATTATTTTAATATACTCATCACAAAAATCCATTATTTATTTGAGTTAGGTCTAAAGAACATTATGATTTGAATAAAATGTATTTTAGACAACAGAATATGAGTTGGCCTACTGTATGTTATCTGGCTATGCTCCATGCCCTAGGCTGTAGGCTTGTTCATTTAGCAGACAAGATATGCTTATAAGTCGCTTTTATATTATACGATTTTATAGTAAGAAGAATATAATTGAACTTCGCTGAATAAAATCGAAAGGATATTATTCCCATTCCGGAGCAAGTGTGCATATGAAGTGGCTATGTTGAGTGTAAAAGTAGTCATTTGGAACAGGTCCTATACACTAGATTTAGAGGTACTTGGCAACTTTAGTTGTGAATGATATAAACCTTAGAATGTCTTAGAAATCAAAACATATATGGACTGTTATGATGTGACAATAGGCTATTGAGGAGTTGAGAAAGTCGGGGGAAAAACAGCGCTCCTTTCCTTGCCTCAGGCTGCAAAGCTGTTCTCTCATCAAGTGATCATATTTTCAACCATCAGACTATTCTCAATTGAATCTAGTCTTTACTAATATGTGAAATTAGTTTGGATTTAGAATGGCTCATTATCAAATGGGCAAGGGAAGGGAAAAAAAGTATGCAAAAAATAATGTCATTTGTATGCACCAGAATAGCGAATGGAGGCCACGCGCTTTCCTGCCGGTCTGTTATTTTATGATGCTGGACAGGCTACTTCGGTTTTATATGAGAAGCTGAGAAGTAAATATAAGAAGTTATTTCACTCCACACACCAACCACTGTTTGAGGAGCATGCTCAACAAACTCTGTACGCCATGGGCTCTCCAAACCTGTTCCTTCACTTACCCATTGCTTCATTTTCCCAATGAAAAAAACATATTTCACTAAACTGTTGTCAGCCCCCCTGTGCGCTTAAGAAAGGAATAAAGGAGAGAGAGGAGGAGATGGAACCGCACGGTAGTGAGATACTCTGTAGCTAAAGGTAAAGTGTCAGCCTATTAATGATGAAAAGATAAAACTTTCCTTACTACTATGGCTATTCAAAATCATATCCAAATTCACTATAACTGTAAGCCACCCTGCAAAATCAATGAACCAACAGCATCGCCTAGGCTGGCCATACGTTCTCTCCCAGACTCATTGATAGAAAGTTTGGAGCGTAGCATAAGGTAACCAGTCCATTCAGTATGCATAATAATACAGTCCACACTCAGATGTGTTTAATTTTGGAGTATAGGTTAGACCAGTTATACTAAAGACATCTTAAATCAGTTTGTTTGATGTTTTTCTGCCATGTGTAATATGCGGTAGTGTAACGGTTCTCCTCTTCCTCTTCATCCGAAGAGGAGGAGCATGGATTGAACTAAGACGCAGCGTGATACTTAGACATGATATTTATTTAGACACGACAAAACAACGAAGACAAAAAACGAACTATACTTGAATTAACTAACAAAATAACAAAACGCATGTAGACAAACCTGGACGTAAGAACTTACATGTAACACGAAGAACGCACGCACAGGGAAATGACTACATAAAAACCGAACGAACAAAATGAACAAACAAACCGAAACAGTCCCGTATGGTGCAACATAGACAGACACTAACACAGGAGACAACCACCCACAAACAAGTGTGAAAACACCTACCTTAATATGACTCTCAATCAGAGGAAATGAAAACCACCTGCCTCTAATTGAGAGCCATATTAGGTCACCCTTTAAACCAACATAGAAACAGAAAACATAGACTGCCCACCCAAACTCACGTCCTGACCAACTAACACATACAAAACTAACAGAAAACAGGTCAGGAACGTGACATAACCCCCCCCCTCAAGGTGCGAACTCCGGGCGCACCAGCACAAAGTCTAGGGGAGGGTCTGGGTGGGCATCTGACCACGGTGGTGGCTCAGGCTCTGGGCGAGGTCCCCACCCCACCATAGTCAATCCCAGCTTACGTCTCCCCCTTAGAATGACCACCCTCATCTTACACCCACTTAATTTTAATGGTAACCTTAATATAAGGGGCAGCACCGGGACAAGGGGCAGCACCGGGATAAGGTAGCTCAGGACAGAGATATAGCACAGGACAGAGAGGTAGGTCAGGATAGAGAGGTAGCTCAGGATAGAGGGGCAACTCCGGACTGAAGGGCAGCTCCGGACAGAGAGACAGCTCTGGACTGAAGGGCAGTTCTGGATAAATGGCCGCTCTGGGCTGAGGGGCAGCTCATGACTGGCTGACGGCTCTGGACGCTCATGGCTGGCTGACGGCTCTGGACGCTCATGGCTGGCTGACGGCTCTGGACGCTCATGGCTGGCTGACGGCTCTGGACGCTCATGGCTGGCTGACGGCTCTGGACGCTCATGGCTGGCTGACGGCTCTGGACGCTCATGGCTGGCTGACGGCTCTGGACGCTCATGGCTCGCTGACGGCTCTGGCAGATCCTGTCTGGTTGGCGGCTCTGGCAGATCCTGTCTGGTTGGCGGCTCTGGCAGATCCTGTCTGGTTGGCGGCTCTGGCAGATCCTGTCTGGTTGGCGGCTCTGGCAGATCCTGTCTGGTTGGCGGCTCTGGCAGATCCTGACTGACGAATGGCTCTAGCGGCTCCTGACTGACTAACGGCTCTGACGGCTCGGGACAGACGGGCGGCTCTAATGGCTCGGGACAGACGGATGGCTCAGACGGCGCTGGGGAGACGGATGGCTCAGACGGCGCTGGGGAGACGGATGGCTCAGACGGCGCTGAGGAGACGGATGGCTCAGATGGCGCTGAGGAGACGGATGGCTCAGATGGCGCTGCGGAGACGGATGGCTCAGATGGCGCTGCGGAGACGGATGGCTCTGGCTGATCCTGTCTGGCGGAAGGCTTTGGCTGCTCCTGTCTGGCGGAAGGCTCTAGCGGCTCCTGTCTGGCGGAAGGCTCTAGCGGCTCCTGTCTGGCGGAAGGCTCTGTAGGCTCATGGCAGACGGGCGGCTTTGCAGGCTCATGGCAGACGGGCGGCTTTGAAGGCTCAATACAGACGGGCAGTTCATGCAGCGCTTGGCAGACGGACAGTTCAGGCGCCGTTGGGCAGACGGCAGACTCTGGCCGGCTGAGACGCACTGTAGGCCTGGTGCGTGGTGCCGGAACTGGAGGCACTGGGCTGGAGACACGCACCATAGGAAGAGTGCGTGGAGGAGGAACAGGGCTCTGAAAACGCACTGGAAGCCTGGTGCGTGGTGTAGGCACTGGTGGTACTGGGCTGGGGCGGGGAGGTAGCGCCGGAAATACCGGACCGTGCAAGCTTACTGGCTCCCTTGAGCATTGAGCCTGCCCAACCTTACCTGGTTGAATGCTCCCCGTCGCCCGACCAGTGCGGGGAGGTGGAATAACCCGCACCGGGCTATGTAGGCGAACCGGGGACACCATGCGTAAGGCTGGTGCCATGTAAGCCGGCCCGAGGAGACGTACTGGTGGCCAGATATGTAGGGCCGGCTTCATGACATCCGGCTCAACGCTCAATCTAGCCCTACCAGTGCGGGGAGGTGGAATAACCCGCACCGGGCTATGCACACGTACAGGAGACACCGTGCGCTCTACTGCGTAACACGGTGTCTGCCCGTACTCCCGCTCTCCACGGTTAGCCTGAGAAGTGGGCGCAGGTCTCCTACCTGCCCTTGGCCCACTACCTCTTAGCCCCCCCCCCAAGAAATTTTTGGGTAGTACTCACGGGCTTTTCGGGCTTCCGTGCTAGACGCGTCCCCTCATAACGCCGGTTTTTGGCTTGATTCTCCGGCCTCCAGCCTTGCTTCCTTGCTGCCTCCTCATATCGCCTCCTCTCAGCTTTAGCTGCCTCCAGCTCCTCTTTGGGGCGGCGATATTCTCCTGGCTGCGCCCAGGGTCCTTTGCCTTCTAGGTCTTCCTCCCATGTCCATTTCTCCAAATAATTCAGCCTCTCCTGTTGCGTGTTCCACTGCTCGAACTCACGCTGCTTGGTTCTGGTTCGGTGGGTGGTTCTGTAACGGTTCTCCTCTTCCTCTTCATCCGAAGAGGAGGAGCATGGATTGAACCAAGACGCAGCGTGATACTTAGACATGATATTTATTTAGACACGACAAAACAACGAAGACAAAAAACGAACTATACTTGAATTAACTAACAAAATAACAAAACGCATGTAGACAAACCTGGACGTAAGAACTTACATGTAACACGAAGAACGCACGCACAGGGAAATGACTACATAAAAACCGAACGAACAAAATGAACAAACAAACCGAAACAGTCCCTTATGGTGCAACATAGACAGACACTAACACAGGAGACAACCACCCACAAACAAACAGTGTGAAAACACCTACCTTAATATGACTCTCAATCAGAGGAAATGAAAACCACCTGCCTCTAATTGAGAGCCATATTAGGTCACCCTTTAAACCAACATAGAAACAGAAAACATAGACTGCCCACCCAAACTCACGTCCTGACCAACTAACACATACAAAACTAACAGAAAACAGGTCAGGAACGTGACAGGTAGTCTATGGATTGTATAAAGGCACAACCATAATTTTTTTGTGCTTGGCATCATTAGCCTATGCATACACTCTAATGTGTATGGCTGTTTTGAATGAATCATCACCTTAGAAAGCTTTGTCCAAGTCATTGTGTTAGGGTTTGAAACGAACATGTTTTCCACTCAGTTTTAACCTGTTGTTGAAATTCTTTCTTCAAATTGATCATCCCAGTGAGGTGAGTTTTAGAAGCACATTCTGTATTGATGATGAGTGTTTGATGTGATTTTCCATTGTATTTGCATTGATGTCAGAGTGGTTAGAGGAACAATAGAGCACTGAGTACCAGACCATTAGGACCTGATGGTGGGACAATAGAGCACTGAGTACCAGACCATTAGGACCGGATGGAGGAACAATAGAGCACTGAGTACCAGACCATTAGGACCTGATGGAGGGATAATAGAGCACTGAGTACCAGACCACTAGGACCTGATGGTGGGACAATAGAGCACTGAGTACCAGACCATTAGGACCTGACAGAGGGACAATAGAGCCCTGAGTACCAGGCCATTAGGACCTGATGGGGGGTCAATAGAGCACTGAGTACTAGACCATTAGGACCTGATGGAGGAACAATAGAGCACTGAGTACCAGACCATTAGGACCTGACAGAGGGACAATAGAGCCCTGAGTACCAGGCCATTAGGACCTGATGGGGGGTCAATAGAGCACTGAGTACAAGACCATTAGGACCTGATGGAGGAACAATAGAGCACTGAGTACCATACCATTAGGACCTGATGGAGGAACAATAGAGCACTGAGTACCAGACCATTAGGACCTGACAGAGGGACAATAGAGCACTGAGTACCAGGCCATTAGGACCTGATGGGGGAGTCAATAGAGCACTGAGTACCAGACCATTAGGACCTGATGGAGGAACAATAGAGCACAGAGTACAAGACCATTAGGACCTGATGGAGGAACGATAGAGCACTGAGTACCAGACCATTAGGACCTGAACAATAGAGCACTGAGTACCAGACCATTAAGACCTGATGGAGGAACGATAGAGCACTGAGTACCAGACCATTAGGACCTGATGGAGGAACAATAGAGCACTGAGTACCAGACCATTAGGACCTGATGGAGGAACAATAGAGCACTGAAAACAAGACCGTTAGGACCTGATGGAGGAACAATAGAGCCCTGAGTACCAGACCATTAGGACCTGATGGAGGAACAATAGAGCACTGAGTACAAGACCATTAGGACCTGATGGAGGAACAATAAAGCCCTGAGTACCAGACCATTAGGACCTGATGGAGGAACAATAGAGCACTGAGTACAAGACCATTAGGACCTGATGGAGGAACAATAGAGCACTGAGTACCAGACCATTAGGACCTGACGGAGGGACAATAGAGCCCTGAGTACCAGAACATTAGGACCTGATGGGGGGTCAATAGAGCACTGAGTACCAGACCATTAGGACCTGATGGAGGAACAATAGAGCACTGAGTACCAGACCATTAGGACCTGATGGAGGAACAATAGTGTCCTGAGTACCAGACCACTAGAACCTGATGGATGGACAATAGAGCCCTGAGTACCAGACCATTAGAACCTGGTAGAGAAACAATAGAGTCCTAAATACTAGAACCTGATGGAGGGACAATAGAGCCCTGAGTACAAGACTATTAGGACCTGATGGAGGGACAATAGAGCGCTTAGTACCAGACCATTAGGACCTGATGGAGGGACAATAGAGCCCTGAGTACCAGACCATTAGGACCTGACGGAGAGACAATAGAGCCCTGAGTACCAGACCATTAGGACCTGATGGAGGGACAATAAAGCCCTGAGTACCAGACCATTAGGACCTGATGGAGGGAAAATAGAGCACTGAGTACCAGACCATTAGGACCTGACGGAGGGACAATAGAGCCCTGAGTACCAGACCATTAGGACCTGATGGAGGGACAATAGAGCCCTGAGTACCAGACCATTCGGACCTGATGGAGGGACAATAGAGCCCTGAGTACCAGACCATTAGGAACTGACGGAGGGACAATAGAGCGCTGAGTACCAGACCATTA
The DNA here is from genome assembly GCF_016432855.1 of Salvelinus namaycush. NCBI lineage: Eukaryota > Metazoa > Chordata > Actinopteri > Salmoniformes > Salmonidae > Salvelinus > Salvelinus namaycush. The sequence goes on from NC_052344.1 coordinate 9,023,159, forward strand.
GGACCTGATGGAGGGAAAATAGAGTCCTGAGTACCAGACCATTAGGACCTGACGGAGGGACAATAAAGCCCTGAGTACCAGACCATTAGGACCTGATGGAGGGAAAATAGAGCACTGAATACCAGACCATTAGGACCTGACGGAGGGACAATAGAGCCCTGAGTACCAGACCATTAGGACCTGACGGAGGGACAATAGAGACCTGAGTACCAGACCATTAGGACCTGATGGAGGGACAATAGAGCCCTGAGTACCAGACCATTAGGACCTGACGGAGGGACAATAGAGCGCTGAGTACCAGACCATTAGGACCTGATGGAGGGAAAATAGAGCCCTGAGTACTAGACCATTAGGACCTGACGGAGGGACAATAGAGCGCTGAGTACCAGACCATTAGGACCTGATGGAGGGAAAATAGAGCCCTGAGTACCAGACCATTAGGACCTGACGGAGGGACAATAAAGCCCTGAGTACCAGACCATTAGGACCTGATGGAGGGACAATAGAGCCCTGAGTACCAGACCATTCGAACCTGATGGAGGGACAATAGAGCACTGAGTACCAGACCATTAGGACCTGATGGAAGGATAATAGAGTCCTGAGTACCAGACCATTAGGACCTGATGGGGGGACAATAGAGCCCTGAGTACCAGACCATAAGAACCTGATGGAGGGAAAATAGAGCCCTGAGTACCAGACCATTAGGACCTGACGGAGGGACAATAGAGCCCTGAGTACCAGACCATTAGGACCTGATGGAGGGACAATAGAGCACTGAGTACCAGACCATTAGGACCTGATGGAGGGATAATAGAGCACTGAGTACCAGACCACTAGGACCTGATGGTGGGACAATAGAGCACTGAGTACCAGACCATTAGGACCTGACAGAGGGACAATAGAGCCCTGAGTACCAGGCCATTAGGACCTGATGGGGGGTCAATAGAGCACTGAGTACCAGACCATTAGGACCTGATGGAGGAACAATAGAGCACTGAGTACCAGACCATTAGGACCTGACAGAGGGACAATAGAGCACTGAGTACCAGGCCATTAGGACCTGATGGGGGAGTCAATAGAGCACTGAGTACCAGACCATTAGGACCTGATGGAGGAACAATAGAGCACTGAGTACCAGGCCATTAGGACCTGATGGAGGAACAATAGAGCACAGAGTACAAGACCATTAGGACCTGATGGAGGAACGATAGAGCACTGAGTACCAGACCATTAGGACCTGAACAATAGAGCACTGAGTACCAGACCATTAAGACCTGATGGAGGAACGATAGAGCACTGAGTACCAGACCATTAGGACCTGATGGAGGAACAATAGAGCACTGAGTACCAGACCATTAGGACCTGATGGAGGAACAATAGAGCACTGAGTACAAGACCATTAGGACCTGATGGAGGGATAATAGAGTCCTGAGTACCAGACCATTAGGACCTGATGGAGGAACAATAGAGCACTGAAAACAAGACCGTTAGGACCTGATGGAGGAACAATAGAGCCCTGAGTACCAGACCATTAGGACCTGATGGAGGAACAATAGAGCACTGAGTACAAGACCATTAGGACCTGATGGAGGAACAATAAAGCCCTGAGTACCAGACCATTAGGACCTGATGGAGGAACAATAGAGCACTGAGTACAAGACCATTAGGACCTGATGGAGGAACAATAGAGCACTGAGTACCAGACCATTAGGACCTGACGGAGGGACAATAGAGCCCTGAGTACCAGACCATTAGGACCTGATGGGGGGTCAATAGAGCACTGAGTACCAGACCATTAGGACCTGATGGAGGAACAATAGAGCACTGAGTACCAGACCATTAGGACCTGATGGAGGAACAATAGTGTCCTGAGTACCAGACCACTAGAACCTGATGGATGGACAATAGAGCCCTGAGTACCAGACCATTAGAACCTGGTAGAGAAACAATAGAGTCCTAAATACTAGAACCTGATGGAGGGACAATAGAGCCCTGAGTACAAGACTATTAGGACCTGATGGAGGGACAATAGAGCGCTTAGTACCAGACCATTAGGACCTGATGGAGGAACAATAGAGCACTGAGTACAAGACCATTAGGACCTGATGGAGGAACAATAGAGCACTGAGTACCAGACCATTAGGACCTGACGGAGGGACAATAGAGCCCTGAGTACCAGACCATTAGGACCTGATGGGGGGTCAATAGAGCACTGAGTACCAGACCATTAGGACCTGATGGAGGAACAATAGAGCACTGAGTACCAGACCATTAGGACCTGATGGAGGAACAATAGTGTCCTGAGTACCAGACCACTAGAACCTGATGGATGGACAATAGAGCCCTGAGTACCAGACCATTAGAACCTGGTAGAGAAACAATAGAGTCCTAAGTACTAGAACCTGATGGAGGGACAATAGAGCCCTGAGTACAAGACTATTAGGACCTGATGGAGGGACAATAGAGCGCTTAGTACCAGACCATTAGGACCTGATGGAGGGACAATAGAGCCCTGAGTACCAGACCATTAGGACCTGACGGAGAGACAATAGAGCCCTGAGTACCAGACCATTAGGACCTGATGGAGGGACAATAAAGCCCTGAGTACCAGACCATTAGGACCTGATGGAGGGAAAATAGAGCACTGAGTACCAGACCATTAGGACCTGACGGAGGGACAATAGAGCCCTGAGTACCAGACCATTAGGACCTGATGGAGGGACAATAGAGCCCTGAGTACCAGACCATTCGGACCTGATGGAGGGACAATAGAGCCCTGAGTACCAGACCATTAGGACCTGACGGAGGGACAATAGAGCGCTGAGTACCAGACCATTAGGACCTGATGGAGGGAAAATAGAGTCCTGAGTACCAGACCATTAGGACCTGACGGAGGGACAATAAAGCCCTGAGTACCAGACCATTAGGACCTGCTGGAGGGAAAATAGAGCACTGAATACCAGACCATTAGGACCTGACGGAGGGACAATAGAGCCCTGAGTACCAGACCATTAGGACCTGACGGAGGGACAATAGAGACCTGAGTACCAGACCATTAGGACCTGATGGAGGGACAATAGAGCCCTGAGTACCAGACCATTAGGACCTGATGGAGGGATAATAGAGTCCTGAGTACCAGACCATTAGGACCTGATGGGGGGACAATAGAGCCCTGAGTACCAGACCATAAGAACCTGATGGAGGGAAAATAGAGCCCTGAGTACCAGACCATTAGGACCTGACGGAGGGACAATAGAGCCCTGAGTACCAGACCATTAGGACCTGATGGAGGGACAATAGAGCACTGAGTACCAGACCATTAGGACCTGATGGAGGGAAAATAGAGCCCTGAGTACCAGACCATTAGGACCTGATGGAGGGACAATAAAGCCCTGAGTACCAGACCATTAGGACCTGATGGAGGGAAAATAGAGCCCTGAGTACCAGACCATTAGGACCTGATGGAGGGACAAAATCCCAGTGTTGATCTACTATTATTGGGGTCATGGCTTTGTGTGTCCAACTTCTGTTCAACTCCTTACCCAGAAGGAGGGAGGGAGGGAGATAAGGAGAGAGAGATACACATTATTTGGGTCCTATATATGGAACTCTGCATGGGTCATGGAAACACTACAGCAACATTGAGGTTACATCATATGGACGTTAGTTTGTGACTGTTATAACATCGCTGTGACAACACACACACACACACACACACACACACACACACACACACACACACACACACACACACACACACACACACACACACACACACACACACACACACACACACACACACACACACACAATATGCTCTCCAGACAATCAGTCACCAGTGATCTGTGCATACATTAAGCCTGCTTTCACACAGACACACACAAACACACACACACACACACACACACAATCCCTGAGGGCCACTTCTAATGTTCTGTTAGTCCAGGAGTGTAGTAATCAGAAACAGCATGTAGCCTCAGGCTATAGCTAGAAGCCATGACATCTACTCACAGAGAGATGGAGGGAGAGAGCGAGAGAGAGAGAGCAAGAGGGAGAGAGCAGGAGGGAGACAGATGGGAAGACATAGGGAGCGAGAGAGGGAGAGAGATGGGAAGACATAGGGAGCGAGAGAGAGAGAGAGAGAGAGAGAGAGAGAGAGAGAGAGAGAGAGAGAGAGAGAGAGAGAGAGAGAGAGAGAGAGAGAGAATGGTTAGTGACTGGCTGTGAATCTATTGGTGATTTTTGACGATCTTTGTTGTTCATTGAATGTAGAGACGATATATATATATATATACTGTATATAAGCATAACATGGGAGTTTGTCCCGTTCTAAATCTCAGTTCTTTAATTTACATTTTTTCCTCACTGGAGGGGTGCCCAGCACTACATCGCTAAACCCCTTTGCTGCACCTGATACAGAGTTTAGAATTACACACACCTACTGTGCATTAAACAACACCTATTTTGTTCTTCAAGTTGGTATTTGTCTACAGTATGTGTATTTCTGTGTGTATTTCTCTCTCTCTTTATGCTTTTCTGTCTGCGAGACTGCACGTGTGTGTATGCGTGCTTGCTTTTCTGAGTTTGTGTGTGTGTGCTCCCTCTCTGTATGGGCCTGGCTGTGACACAGCTGCTGGTAATTTCAGTTCCGGGCAGATTAATACCTGGAGTGGAGTGGGGCCAATCAAAATCTCCCCTGGAATTCTCCTTCTATCCTTCTCCTTCTCTTTTTTTTACCCTCCCTCCCTCCCTTTCTCTGTCTCTCACAGTCCATGCAGTCACTGGAAACGTTCTCCTTGCAATTGAAAAAAGGTAGAACGAGGAGAGAGGGAGAGAGACAAACCCTGGTTGTGCTTGTTCAGGAGTGCTAGATCAGGGAGAAGAGTGAGCGAGAACAGGGGAAGAACATGTCCCTTTTCCAGACAGGCAGATAATAGATTAGAAGAATCTAGAGATAGAGGGAGATATGGGGAGGGAAGGAGGGAGAGAGAAGGAGGGAGATATGGGGAGGGAAGGAGGGAGAGAGAAGGAGGGAGAGGGTTCACTTTGACTGATGTCTTCTCTTCAGACCTGGGATGGTAAAATCTGTTCTTGTCACATTGGAACAATCATGGCTGACATCTAGGGAGGAGAAGAGGGAAGGGGAAGGAGGGAAAGGAGGGAGAGAGACAGAGAATAAGGAGAGTGAGAAGGGTGACACCCATCAATTCCAGGCTGAGCTTCGCTCCTTGTGAGTAACACTTAGTTACAATTGGAAATCAGTGAGTGTAACTGCCAAGGGTCTCATTTCTTGGATCCTTGGTAGCATTAAGATCGTCATTACAACCCTCAAAGGTCCTTAGTTTAGATATTTCCCCAGACCACTATCAAAGCAGCAACGAGGATTGTTAGGAGATTTTTGGCCTCCTGAGAAATGTTCCTTTGCCGCAAACATAGAAGATAAACAAAACAACAGCCGAGTGAGAGAGATTCCTCAGAGGAAAATGTATTACCAGTAACATTACAAGTCTTTTATGTTGTAATGGTGCCACTATTTATACTTAACCGCGCAAAAAAAGAATTGGTTTGGCATTCTTCACTATTCACTATTCATGCCAACACAGCGTCTTGAATGGAATTGGAGTGAATTAGAAGGAGAGCTCCAGGAGCCTGTTCCTATGCACCTAATGATGTGTTTCACAATGCAGCAGCTCTACGGAGCAGGAGACGGGAGGGCTGTCAGAGAAGAATGATTAAACAATCACCCTAGAAGATGGAGAGAGAGAGAAAGACAGCGAGATAGAAAAGGGAGAGAAAGAGAGAGAGAGAGAATAAGAAATAGAGGGGGAGAGAGGCTTTGTGACAGAGGACTGGCAGGCTGAGTCACTGGTATAGCGGAGAAGAACTGCTATCATCCATTCCCCGTCCTTTTCCTTTCTTCCATGCTTCTCTCACCATCTCGCTCTCCCAATCTTTTTCTTTTCTCTCTTTGCAAACTCTCTCTTTCCATTTCGCTCTTGTGTATTGTTTATGGGACGAGTGTTGTTTTTCTCGGCGCTAGGCGTCGTTCTCGTGACGGGGTTCTATCTTTGTAATGGCTGACATTTCCCTGCGCTTCTCCCCTCAAAGACACGCACAGCGAAGGAATGCTCTGTGCCTTTCAAAGAAGCATCTTGTTAGTAGCAAGTGAACAATACACTAACACACACACACACACACACACAGACACACACACATGCACAGTCAAGCACGCATGAATGCACACACACACGGGTGCATTTAAAAGAGAAAGATCTATCAGACTTTTTAACCTTTCATCATCCTCACACAGAAACTCCCACTCCCTGTTCAAACCTCCTCTGCAGATTCGTCCTTCCCTCCCACTGATTCTCTCCATCTTTCATTTCCTCCACGGGTTAAAGATGGGGGGGATCAAATTAAGGCAGCGGTAGATTCATAAAATATTTCTTCTCTGTGCTGGTTGCGGGCAGGGTAGGCCTGACATTGTGACGATCTGGAGAACGCTGACAGACAGGCACACAGAGAGACAGAAATGAGAGGGTTTAGACCAGGCTATTTATTATTTTCCTTTATTCTCTTCATCTCTCTCAACCCTTTTTCTTCCATTCTTCCATTCTTTGACATCCTCTTTCTCCATCCATCTCCCTCTTCTGCTGCATCTTTATATTCCCCATTTAATATTTTGACATTTTTGTCATTAAGCAGACGCTCTTATCCAAAACGACTTACAGTTAGTGCGTTCATCTTAAGATAGCTAAGTAAGACAACCACATATAGCTAAGTAAGACAACCACATATAGCTAGGTGAGACAACCACATATAGCTAGGTGAGATAACCACATATAGCTAGGTGAGAGAACCACATATAGTTAAGTAAGACAACCACATATAGCTAGGTGAGACAACTACATATAGCTAGGTGAGACAACCACACATAGCTAGGTGAGACAACCACATATAGCTAGGTGAGACAACCACATATAGCTAGGTGAGACAACCACATATAGCTAGGTGAGAGAACCACATATAGTTAAGTAAGACAACCACATATAGCTAGGTGAGACAACCACATATAGCTAGGTGAGACAACCACATATAGCTAGGTGAGGCATGGGAGAACTTGGGAAGGTTGAACAATCTCTCGGTCCTTCTTTTTCCCTTCTCTCAACACAATCCTCCCCCGTCTCTCAGTATCTCACTTCCCATTTCTGAGCAGCAGAGCAGTCGTTCGCGGTATCTGCAGAGGCGATGGTGAGATGGGTGTTAGAGAAAATTCACCCAGGCAACACTACTGAATGTAGCAGGAGTGGGAGACCAGGGAAACAATTTCACCCTGATTTACCCATACCTGAAGACTAGCTTCTAATATAAGTAATAGGGGCTAGCGGTAGCAACCTAGCATCCTAGACCCTAGTGAGCTTTGGTCAATTTCTGTCCAGTAAATCATAGGCAGAATTTGTCCATAGGTGTCAGATTCAATCCCCTGCATCGACGTAGACACCAAGTGAAATTGTACCCCAGACTGAAGCAAGTAAGACAGCGTTATTGGTCTCTTCCTCCACTGCCAGAGAGAGACACAGACTCGGAGGTGCATGTGCACCTTGTAGATTGCTAGGCCCTATTAGACGGTGACAAACAGACGTGGGCTCCTCCAGACAGTGTCAGGTCCACGTAATGAAAGACAAGCTCAGCCAGGGAGAGGGAATAGAATAGAGAAGCACAGGCCTTGGAAAAGACCGTTTAGACTACAATCCACACCTGCAGAGAGAGACAAAACAGAGAGACAATGAGAGAGAACATTTAGTAAAAGGGGAAAATAAGTGTGATACTTTGATTTACGGATGTTATGGTTCTGCATCATTAAATGGGTGATAGATTGATAATTATGTTCCCTTAAACTGCATGCGTATCAGTGATTTACGATACACAATCACTGTCTTAATAAACCCTGCTTATACAAAGCATCCTAGGGGTTATGCGGTGACAATGTACCCGTTTCCTGTAAGACGAATCACAGCGAGAGAGAACACTGAGCCCAGGTACATTACGCTGGAACATATTCCTAAGTACATAAGAATTAATTAATCCCCCTATCATACAGAGACACTGGCGGACAGAATGGATTGTGCAGGTTGTGGGAGCGTTGTCAACCTAACCAATATGAATGTCCTTTAAAAGGGTTCCAATCGAGGCAAACAAATGCTGAAGTCAGATTGGCCCTCGTTTCTCTGACGGCGTGTGGTAATCGTTCCCAAAAGGAGAGATAGAGAGAAGAGAGTGCCTCTGTCAGGGGAGAAATGCATTCTCTCTGCCTGGATGAGGAGCTTACAGCTCACACAGAGTCTGATCCAATCTATGTTGCTCTGAATGTCGCCATGGGATTTCTATGGTGTCTGAGGTGAGAAAGAGAGAGAGAAGGGAGAGAGAAAAAGAAAGAGAGATTGAAAAGAGAGAAAGAGAAAGGGAGAGAGGAGAGAGAGAAAGAGAGAGAGAGAGAGAGAAAAAAAAAGTAAATTGGGTGTTTGGGAGAGAGAAGAGAAAGAGAAAATGGAAAAGAGAGATAGACAGACAGCTGTAGGTTATGGAATGGATTAATTTAATGGGGTTTTGCACCACATCATCAGAGGTGATGCACTTTTCACTTTATCACCTCTCAACTCACCTGAAGGAATTGTACTTGTGATAAAAAAAGCATGAACTCGGGAACACACTGTACAAGAATACAAACCCACACTCTGACACACACACACACACACACACACACACACACACACACACACACACACACACACACACACACACACACACACACACACACACACACACACACACACACACACACACACACACACACACGACTGGGGGCTCCAGGATGTGTTGTTGAGTGTGTGTATGTGTTTCAATGAAGTATGACAACGTGACATTTGCGTCTTTGTGTTGCTCAGTGGAAAGCAGCGCAGCATGACTAACACTAACACCACTGTGCTGTTCAATATCAGGCAGACAGAATCCTTACACTCTTTCCTTTCAGGTTAAAACCCGTCGCTCCACGGGCACTTAGGAATATGGATCGGACATGTGAAAGGGCAGGTTGACGCAATCAATTATTTTTACAGTAATGGTTACGCAAGAGTTCTTTACAGTCTAAAATCCATCTCAGTAATTCTGCAACTCAATTCACTTTAGAGTAGATGATTTGTGTGTGGGTTTGAGAGGTTCCCAGGATGACATTTTATTAAAGGAGGACAATGGATCAGGGTTTTAAATCTCCTGTTATTGGTAAATTGCTCTCCAGATAGAAGATACTATTTAAAAAGGCTAAAGTGTAATGGCATAAAATGTAGATTTCAGAATGATATTGTTACTACATAGTACAATTACTTTGATAACAAAACGTTACAGCCTATCGCCAGACACAGGAGGACAGACTAAGTGAACGGAAAAGTACTGCACGTGTGAATGTGTGTGTGTGTGTGTGTGTGTGTGTGTGTGTGTGTGTGTGTGTGTGTGTGTGAGTGTGAGTGTGAGTGTGAGTGTGTGAGTGTGTGAGTGTGTGAGTGTGTGAGTGTGTGTGTGTGTGTGTGTGTGAATGTGTGTGGTTTCTTCTCCTCCCACATACTGAACATACACCACAAGGAAAGGGGAGGCAGATTTCACCAGCGCACTGGAGACTCTAATTATTGCACACAGTGGGGTACAGGAGCACTGGTGGTGGTAGGGTGCAGTAAGCAGGGAAGAGGTTTAAGTGACTTCCTGTGTTGCCTCTGTCACTTCCTCATTAACCATCTTGTGCTGTTTACCTTGCTACCAACAATGCTGAGTGAATGTCTATTTAACCTTACAGCAATGCAGCACTGACAAAGACACCAAGCACCCCAGTGCTTCTGTATAGGAGACGTAACAGCATAGTTATATTACAACCACACCTTGCTAAAGGCTAATGATGTGCATAGGTTGTATGTAGGGTTTCTGTGTATGAGTGTAAAATAGTAGCATTCAGGATGAGAGCACCATAGGCCTTCCTTTCTATTTCTCACTCTATCTCTGTGTGTGTGTGTCTGTGTGTGTGTGTGTGTGAGGGGGGGGGGGGGGGGGGTGCGTGTGAGCGAGAGAGAGAGAAGAGGGTTTAAGGGCTTTCATTCTGAGCAGGTCAGCTAATTTGATTTGAAATCTGGCGAGTGGCAGAAGGAATAGGCGGGTTGAGGCATCGTCTGGGGCCGCATCAAACACCCCATTTCCCCTTTAGTAATGAACAGAGACCAGCCAGGATTAGAGCACCACCATGGGGTCTCTACGGAGAGACGGAGAGATGGATAGAGAGAGCGACAGAGAGAGAGGGGGTGGGGGGAGATTGGGAGGGAGTGAGAGAGGGAGAAAAATGGAGATGGAGAGAGAAACATATAAAGAAACAGAGGGAGGAAGAGAGAGAGCGAGAGATACTCACAGGTGGCTCAGGTCGAGGAGAAGACAAAGGAATCAGGACCTTTTGATTCGCCTCAGCCCGGAGCCTCTTGAAAAACCCAATTAGGACTTCATCTACAGGGAAGACGAGGGAAGACAGGGGCCAACATGTTAGCACGGTCATCCAAGCAATGAGCGAGGAAATTGGAAAGAAAGACTGATTCATTTACAGTGCGTGGGTAGCTTCGATCGAGAGGTGATTACATACGGCATATTTTGTGTCTCTTCGAGACCCTTTGTGACGTTCCAGTTATTAACGGACTCCTGTCAATTACATTTACTGTTACGGTCATTACATCCGTCATTATCGTTTAGTGCTGTCATTTGTGTTTTTGTAAAGTTTACACTCATTTACCTATAAACAATAAACATAATGTTGATGTCAATAGACTTGAGAGAATATAACTTATTTTATGTTTCTTAACATTAGCCATAGCACTTCCTCAAACTATTATTTTCAATGTGAAAAAGCTCTCAGGTGGATTGCCACAGGTCAGAGCCAAGAGGCTGAATGGCTGAATAGCTTGAGAGAATGAACGTCTGTTTAGCGTGCAAAATGTCTGTGAGTGAGTGGATGCGTTGCAGGAAAAGGTCTGCATGAAAGTCTGTATGGAAGTGTGATTGAATGCGCGACTTTCTGAGTTGCAGAGACCAGGGTTTTAGACATCTGAGAGGTTGGGTGCATTAGTGGCAGAAGTTCTTTAGATGAAAAGCCTGTTATGTTGTCAACCGCCATCACAACACTGTTGCTATGGAGCAGGTGTGAAGGTCCTGGAGGTGTGGATGTATGGCGGAGTGTGTGTGTTTGTAAGTGCGTGCGTGCGTGCGTGCGTGCGTGCGTGCGTGCGTGCGTGCGTGCGTGCGTGCGTTCGTATATTATCATGAGAGTCTCGTTCTCCTCCCACTAGCTAGCAGAGACGGCCAGTGATCTCAGAAGGGTCTTCTTGACAACTCTCAAAGCTTTGATGAATTAATCCAGAGGTAGGAATTAGCCTTCCAAATGCACTGAGCACCTGGCTACAGAGACACATTACTCACAGTGAAGGGGGGATGGAGAGAGAAGTGTGGAGTAGAGAGAAAGATGAGAACAAATACAAAATACAGAGACAGACAAAGAGTCAGGGCAAGATTCAGTCTGAATTGTAAACTAGTGGTAAACAGACACAGACAAAGAGTCAGGGCTAGATTCAGTCTGAATTGTAAACTACTAGTAAACAGACACAGACAAAGAGTCAGGGCTAGATTCAGTCTGAATTGTAAACTACTAGTAAACAGACACAGACAAAGAGTCAGGGCTAGATTCAGTCCATATTGTAAACTACTAGTAAACAGACACAGACAAAGAGTCAGGGCTAGATTCAGTCCGTATTGTAAACTACTAGTAAACAGACACAGACAAAGAGTCAGGGCTAGATTCAGTCTGAATTGTAAACTACTAGTAAACAGACACAGACAAAGAGTCAGGAATAGATTCAGTCCGTATTGTAAACTACTAGTAAACAGACACAGACAAAGAGTCAGGGCAAGATTCAGTCCGTATTGTAAACTACTAGTAAACAGACACAGACAAAGAGTCAAGGCTAGATTCAGTCCGTATTAAACTAATGGTAAACAGACACAGACAAAGAGTCAGGAATAGATTCAGTCCGTATTGTAAACTACTAGTAAACAGACACAGACAAAGAGTCAGGGCAAGATTCAGTCCGTATTGTAAACTAGTGGTAAACAGACACAGACAAAGAGTCAGGGCAAGATTCAGTCCGTATTGTAAACTAGTGGTAAACAGACACAGACAAAGAGTCAGGGCAAGATTCAGTCCATATTGTAAACTAATGGTAAACAGACACAGACAAAGAGTTAGGACTAGATTCAGTCCGTATTGTAAACTACTAGTAAACAGACACAGACAAAGGGTCAGGGCTAGATTCAGTCTGAATTGTAAACTACTAGTAAACAGACACAGACAAAGAGTTAGGACTAGATTCAGTCCGTATTGTAAACTACTAGTAAACAGACACAGACAAAGGGTCAGGGCTAGATTCAGTCTGAATTGTAAACTACTAGTAAACAGACACAGACAAAGGGTCAGGGCTAGATTCAGTCTGAATTGTAAACTACTAGTAAACAGACACAGACAAAGAGTCAGGGCTAGATTCAGTCTGAATTGTAAACTACTAGTAAACAGACACAGACAAAGAGTCAAGGCTAGATTCAGTCCGTATTAAACTAATGGTAAACAGACACAGACAAAGAGTCAGGGCTAGATTCAGTCTGAATTGTAAACTACTAGTAAACAGACACAGACAAAGAGTCAGGGCTAGATTCAGTCCGTAGTAAACTAATGGTAAACAGACACAGACAAAGAGTTAGGACTAGATTCAGTCTGAACTGTAAACTAGTGGTAAACAGACACAGACAAAGAGTCAAGGCTAGATTCAGTCCGTATTGTAAACTAGTGGTAAACAGACACAGACAAAGAGTTAGGACTAGATTCAGTCCATATTGTAAACTAGTGGTAAACAGACACAGACAAAGAGTCAAGGATAGATTCAGTCCGTATTGTAAACTAGTGGTAAACAGACACAGACAAAGAGTCAGGGCTAGATTCAGTCTGAATTGTAAACTAATGGTAAACAGACACAGACAAAGAGTTAGGACTAGATTCAGTCTGAACTGTAAACTAGTGGTAAACAGACACAGACAAAGAGTCAAGGCTAGATTCAGTCCGTATTGTAAACTAGTGGTAAACAGACACAGACAAAGAGTTAGGGCTAGATTCAGTCCGTATTGTAAACTAGTGGTAAACAGACACAGACAAAGAGTTAGGACTAGATTCAGTCTGTATTGTAAACTACTAGTAAACAGACACAGATAAAGAGTCAGGACTAGATTCAGTCCGTATTGTAAACTACTAGTAAACAGACACAGACAAAGAGTCAGGGCTAGATTCAGTCTGAATTGTAAACTACTAGTAAACAGACACAGACAAAGAGTCAGGACTTGATTCAGTCTGTATTGTAAACTACTAGTAAACAGACACAGACAAAGAGTCAGGGCTAGATGCAGTCCGTATTGTAAACTACTAGTAAACAGACACAGACAAAGAGTCAGGGCTAGATTCAGTCAGTATTGTAAACTAGTGGTAAACAGACACAGACAAAGAGTCAAGGATAGATTCAGTCCGTATTGTAAACTAGTGGTAAACAGACACAGACAAAGAGTCAGGGCTAGATTCAGTCTGAATTGTAAACTAATGGTAAACAGACACAGACAAAGAGTTAGGACTAGATTCAGTCTGAACTGTAAACTAGTGGTAAACAGACACAGACAAAGAGTCAAGGCTAGATTCAGTCCGTATTGTAAACTAGTGGTAAACAGACACAGACAAAGAGTTAGGGCTAGATTCAGTCCGTATTGTAAACTAGTGGTAAACAGACACAGACAAAGAGTCAGGGCAATACTCAGTCCGTATTGTAAACTACTAGTAAACAGACACAGATAAAGAGTCAGGACTAGATTCAGTCCGTATTGTAAACTACTAGTAAACAGACACAGACAAAGAGTCAGGGCTAGATTCAGTCTGAATTGTAAACTACTAGTAAACAGACACAGACAAAGAGTCAGGACTTGATTCAGTCTGTATTGTAAACTACTAGTAAACAGACACAGACAAAGAGTCAGGGCTAGATGCAGTCCGTATTGTAAACTACTAGTAAACAGACACAGACAAAGAGTTATGGCAAGATTCAGTCCGTATTGTAAACTACTAGTAAACACAACACAGACAAAGAGTTAGGGCTAGATTCAGTCCATATTTTAAACTAGTGGTAAACAGACACAGACAAAGAGTCAGGGCAAGATTCAGTCCGTATTGTAAACTACTAGTAAACAGACACAGACAAAGAGTCAGGGCTAGATTCAGTCCGTATTGTAAACTAGTGTAAACAGAACAGACAAGGTGAGGACGAGATTCAGTCCGTATTGTAAACTATGGTAAACAGACACAGACAAAGGGTTAGGGCTAGATTCAGTCCTATTGTGAACTACTAGTAAACAGACACAGACAAAGAGTCAGGCAAGATTAGTCTGAATTGAAACTAGTGGTAAACAGACACAGACAAAGAGTCAGGCTAGATTCAGTCCGATATGTAACTAGTGGTAAACAGACACAGACAAAGAGTCAGGCTAAATTCAGTCTGAATTGTAAACTATAGTAAACAGACACAGACAAAGAGTCAGGATAGATTCAGTCCGTATTGTAAACTACTAGTAAACAGACACAGACAAAGAGTCAGGGCAAGATTCAGTCGTATTGAAACTAGTGGTAAACAGAACAGACAAAGAGTCGGGCAGATTCAGTCCATATTGTAAAACTAATGTAAACAGACACAGACAAAGAGTAGGACTAGATTCAGTCCGTATTGTAAACTACTAGTAAACAGACACAGACAAAGGGTCAGGGCTAGATTCAGTTGAATTGTAAACTACTAGTAAACAGACACAGACAAAGAGTTAGGACTAGATTCAGTCCGTATTGTAAACTACTAGTAAACAGACACAGACAAAGGGTCAGGGCTAGATTCAGTCTGAATTGTAAACTACTAGTAAACAGACACAGACAAAGAGTCAAGGCTAGATTCAGTCCGTATTAAACTAATGGTAAACAGACACAGACAAAGAGTCAGCGTAGATTCAGTCTGATTGTAAACTACTAGTAAACAGACACAGACAAAGAGTAGGCTAGATTCAGTCCGTAGTAAACTAATGGTAAACAGACACAGACAAAGAGTTAGGCTAGATTCAGTCTGAACTGTAAACTAGTGGTAAACAGACACAGACAAAGAGTCAAGGCTAGATTCAGTCCGTATTGTAAACTAGTGGTAAACAGACACAGACAAAGAGTTAGGACTAGATTCCAGTCCATATTGTAAACTAGTGGTAAACAGACACAGACAAAGAGTCAAGGATAGATTCAGTCCGTATTGTAAACTAGTGGTAAACAGACACAGACAAAGAGTCAGGCTAGATTCAGTCTGAATTGAAATACATGGTAAACAGACACAGACAAAGAGTAGGACTAGATTCAGTCCTATTGTAAACTAGTGGTAAACAGATACAGACAAAGAGTGAGGACTAGATTCAGTCCGTATTGTAAACTAGTGGTAAACAGACACAGACAAAGAGTTAGGGCTAGATTCAGTCCGTATTGTAAACTAGTGGTAAACAGACACAGACAAAGAGTTAGGACTAGATTCGAGTCTGATTGTAAACTACTGTAAACAGACACAGATAAAGAGTCAGGATAGATTCAGTCCGTATTGTAAACTACTAGTAAACAGACACAGACAAAGGTCAGGGCTAGATTCAGTCTGAATTGTAACTACTAGTAAACAGACACAGACAAAGAGTCAGGATGATTCAGTCTGATTTGTAAACTACTAGTAAACAGACACAGACAAAGAGTCAGGCTAGATGCAGTCCGTATTGTAAATACTAGTAAACAGACACAGACAAAGAGTCAGGCTAGATTCAGTCAGTATTGTAAACTAGTGGTAAAAGACACAGACAAGAGTAGGACTAGATTCAGTCCTATTGTAAACTAGTGGTAAACAGACACAGACAAAGAGTCAAGGATAGATTCAGTCCGTATTGTAAACTATGGTAAACAGACACAGACAAAGAGTCAGGCTAGATTCAGTCGAATTGTAAACTATGGTAAACAGACACAGACAAAGATTAGGACTAGATTCAGTTGAACTGTAAACTAGTGGTAAACAGACACAGACAAAGAGGCAAGCTAGATTCAGTCCGTATTGTAAACTATGGTAAACAGACACAGACAAAGAGTTAGGGCTAGATTCAGTCCGTATTGTAAACTAGTGGTAAACAGACACAGACAAAGAGTTAGGACTAGATTAGTCTGTATTGTAAACTACTAGTAAACAGACACAGATAAAGAGTCAGGACTAGATTCAGTCCGATTGTAAACTACTAGTAAACAGACACAGACAAAGAGTCAGGGCTAGATTCAGTCTGAATTGTAAACTACTAGTAAACACACAGACAAAGAGTCAGGACTTGATTCAGTCTGTATTGTAAACTACTAGTAAACAGACACAGACAAAGAGTCAGGGCTAGATGCAGTCCGTATTGTAAACTACTAGTAAACAGACACAGACAAAGAGTTATGGCAAGATTCAGTCCGTATTGTAAACTACTAGTAAACACAACACAGACAAAGAGTTAGGGCTAGATTCAGTTATGTAAACTATAGTAAAACGACAGACAAAGAGTCAGGGCTAGATTCAGTCCGTATTGTACTAAATGGTAAACAGACACAGACAAAGAGTAGGCTAGATTCAGTCGATGTGAAACTAGGGTAAACAGACACAGACAAAGAGTCAGGCTAGATTCAGTCCGTATTGTAAACTAGTGGTAACAGACACAGACAAAGAGTTAGGGCTAGATTCAGTCATATTGTAAACTATGTAAACAGACACAGACAAAGAGTTAGGCTAGATTCAGTCTGTATTGTAAACTACTAGTAAACAGACACAGAAAAGAGTCAGGACTAGATTCAGTCCGTATTGTAAACTACTAGTAAACAGACACAGACAAAGATCAGGGCTAGATTCAGTCTGAATTGTAAACTACTAGTAAACAGACACAGACAAAGAGTCAGGACTGATTCAGTCGTATTGTAAACTACTAGTAAACAGAAACAGACAAAGAGTCAGGGCTAGATCAGTCCGTATTGTAAACTACTAGTAAACAGACACAGACAAAGAGTCAGGGCTAGATTCAGTCGTATTGTAAACTAGTGGTAAACAGACACAGACAAAGAGTAGGACTAGATTCAGTCCTATTGTAAACTAGTGGTAAACAGACACAGACAAAGAGTCAAGGATAGATTCAGTCCGTATTGTAAACTATGTAAACAGACACAGACAAGAGTCAGGGCTAGATTCAGTCGATTGTAAACTAATGGTAAACAGACACAGACAAAGAGTTAGGACTAGATTCAGTTCGAACTGTAAATAGTGGTAAACAGAAACAGACAAAGAGTC